>NW_020175533.1:1487420-1554608 GCF_003031525.2 Neophocaena asiaeorientalis asiaeorientalis | reverse complement strand
TTTTTTTTTGCGGTGTGTGGGCCTCTCACTGTTGTGGCCTCTCCCATTGCGGAGCACATGCTCCGGACGCGCAGGCTCAGCGGCCTTGGCTCACGGGCCTAACCGCTCCGCGGCATGTGGGATCTTCCTGGACCGGGGCACGAACCCGTGTCTCCTGCATCGGCAGGCAGACTCTTAACCACTGCGCACCAGGCAAACCCACTCCCTCTGTTTTCACAGTATAGACATACATTTTCAATATACAACCCCTTCCCCATTGTCCTGATGTAATTTAATTTTAGTTTTGATTAAATCAATATTCAATGTCTACATTTTTATGACTACAAATGCTATTAGACCTGAGACATGTGTTACTGTTAGTTTCCGCAACACCTTTGTTTCTCCTGGAGTGAATAACTGTGTTTTTGTTGTTGTTGCTTACTTAGTTTTCTTTGTTCTTATCAATGTAATTAACGCCAGACTTACTGCCATTTAATCCACATTTTTCAAGATGTTTATTCCTATCTATTTAGTCTTCAGGAAGAGAATTCTCTTGGAATCTCTTTTTTGCTCTTAAATGAATCAGTTGCCCTGTACTCCTAGGACACAATTTTCAGCTTAGAATATCTCCCTCCATTTCTCTCCTGTGTTAGAGTTCCTGTTTCTTGTATTCCGTGTTTTCCTCATCTTGGTTTTGTGCCATGATTTTGTTGGAATAAATCATTCAGCAGCTCTCTAAGTAAAGATACAGAGGAGGTAAATTTATTGAAAATGTCTTATCTCTTACACCTGATTGATAGTTTGGCTGAGTATAGAATTCTAGGCTGAAAATAATTTCCCTTCAAAATTGTGAAGACATTGGTCTGTTCCCTTTTAGCTTACATTGTGGTTCAGGAGTCTAAAGATATTCTGATCCTTGATCCTTTGTATGTGAGATAGTTCTGTCTCTGTCTCTCTCCCTCATCTCTTATCTCTTTCTCTCTCTCTGGAAATACAGCTGGACCTTGAACAACATGGCTTTAAAATGCATGGGTTCACTTATACGTAGATTTTTTTTCAGTAGTAAATACTACAGTACTACAGGATCAGTGGGTGGTTGGCTCTGGATGCAGAACAGTGGATATATTCAGTAGAAGAACCGCATATATGAAGGGCCAACAATAGTATACATGGATTTTTGACTTCACGGTGGGTGGGTACCCCCACTCCTTCCTTGTTCAAGGGTCAACTGTGAATAGAATCTTTTAGTCTTGTGTGTTCTGACATTTCATGATAATGTATTTTGGTGTGGGTCTATTTTTATCATTCTGTCTAGTCCTTTGAATCTAAGAAGTCATGCTCATCAATTTTGGGCAATTCTTTTGAATTCTATTTTACCATTTTCCCCCATCTTTTTTCTCTATTGCCTATTTTTCCCTGGAAATCCTGTTGTTTAGGTGTAGGGCCTTCTGGATTGGCTCTATAATTTTCTTACCTTTTTTATTTTTTTTGCTTTACTTTGGGAAGATTTTCTCACGTTCATCATATGAATCCTATATTGAAGTTTTCATTTTTGCTATCATGTTCCTGATTTCTAAAGATTTTTTTTTTTTTTGTCTCATGGATATATATTCTTAATTTATCTCTCCAAGAAGATTGGGGGTAGTTTTATTCTTTGAAATTTTTTCATAGTAAGTTTTTCTTTATAATTTTAAAATTTCTACTATAATGTTTCTAATTTCCAATATTCTCTTAAGTCTTTGAGTACATGACATTCTTTCTTCTGCTGATGTCTTCTGAATTACTTTTCTTCTAGTTTCTTTTTATCCCTGCTTAATGTTAGCTGTTCTTCAGGTGAAGGTTAATCCTTGGTTTATTCTTCATGTTTGTGGGCAGAGTCTAAAATGTTTGTGGGTGGGACTTAACCAGCTGTGAGTTTCAGTCCATGGTGATCTTGCTGAGATTTTTGAGGGTAGTCCCCATGTTGATATTTTAAGTTCCTCTTGGGTTGGTCAGATTTTCTAGAGAAGACTTCTCAATTTCCCTTATGGACGGTAAAGGCCTGTGTGCCAGCACTCTTCAAGCTAAGAAGGGGAAAGGCTTCAAGCATTCAGAAAGCATACATTCACTTGATCACCCTTGTTTTGGAGCAGTACCCTTACCTTCTACTGTACCTAGTGTTGCATAGTCCAGAGACACTCTTTTAACTTTTTCTAGAGAATAAAATTCTAGTTGTCTGTCAGAGTAACAAAAAGTGTGGAACTGGGACAGTATTTAGGGATATAGTTGTTCTCAAGCAGTTTTCATCGAATCCTCCTTATTTCAGCTATCACCTCCTCCTCCCTACCCCCATCACCATCTTTTCCAGAGGTACTTGGTGCTGTTAATTCCTGAGCCTTTTGAAGAGTCTGCAGAGTAAATTCTATTGGTTCTTGGCTTTTCCTACTGCCAGCTTAAGACTTGCCTTTCCCAGATCTGTTAAGCCAGTTACCATTTATGCATCTCCTTTTCAGCTTCTAAAATTAATTTTGTTGCTGCTGACTCCTCTCTTGTTCTTCTTGTTTTTTATGCTTATAAAATGATGCCTTTATTGTAGCTTTAGTGATGTTTCCAGAGAGGGTGAAAGAGATGTGTGTTCAAGGCCTCTCTCTTTGCCCAGATGTCCTGACATTATTTCTTACTACCAAGCTTTTAAAGAATATTGGGGATAAGGAGTTAGAAGATATATCTGGAATGTAGATAGGCAGTTTTGCTAATTAAAGGCAAGTTCATCATCATCATCACCACCACTAACTTTTATGTGTGGAGGGCATTAATTTTCTCGTTGAATTCTCATAATCTTTATGAGGAGTACTATAATTACATTCATTTTATAGGTGAAGGAAATTAAGGCTTAGAAGGTGTGTGGAACATGCATAGCATCACACACTATGTGGGCAGGATAGCTGACTCCAAATTCTAACTGCTCTTAACACTTGGCCTGGGCATCAATGCCTTCTTTATAATCAACATCAGCTAAGCTAGAACTAAGATTGATATTCATGTAAGAAAGTTTAGAAGCCTAGCCAGGGCATATGGCTAAATAGAAAGCCAATCTATCTTTACACTTCTTGTTCTAGGGAGTTACCACCCACCAAGAAACTGTTAAGTCCTTTAAGTCTGTCCTGTCTCTGAGTTGTAGATCTAGTGTCAACTTAGAACCTCAGGGCCAGTGGGCTGGGGTTGAAGTTGCAGTAGTGGTCAGGCCCTACAGCCTTGATGGCCACTCCATCAGGAGATTCCCACCAGCCTGGCTGCTTGTATTTCACCATTTTAGGGATTCATGCTGCCATTATGTCAGTGGACTGTTAGGTGCTGGTAGTCAGTTGTGATGTTGACTGACTTAGCAGGGAGGTGCTGCTGACTTACAGCTGAATGAGTGAAATGTGATGAATCACCCTTTTACTTTCCTTTTGGTTAAAGCTGAAGGAATTGAAGAATCTGCAGCAGCAATACTTACAGATTAACCAAGAAATCACTGAGTTACGTCCACTGAAGGCTCAACTTCAGGAGTATCAAGATAAGACAAAAACATTTCAGATTATGCAAGAAGAGCTCAGGCAGGAAAACCTCTCCTGGCAGCATGAGCTGCATCAGCTCAGGTATGGTAATCCCTACTATTTAACCCTTTTCTTTTAGTTTTTTTTAAATGAAATAATTATAGATTTATGGGAAATTGCAAAAATAGTACAAAGAGCTTTCATGTACCCTTCATCCAGTTTGCCATCACTATAGTACAATTTCAAAACTGGGAAATTGATATTGGTACAATTCAGAGATCTTATGCAGATTTCACACCAATTTGACATTCACTCAAGTATGTATATAGTTCTATGCAACTTTATAATATGTGTGGACTCATGTAACTACCACTACAACAAAGTATACAGCTGCCCTATCATCACAAATATGTCCTTTGTGCTACTAGTTTATAGTCACACTTTTCCCCTCCCTCCCATCCCCATATCCCTAACTTTTGGCAACCACTAATCTGTTCTCCATTTCTATAATTTTGTCTCATTCTGAGAATTTTTTAAAGTATGCAACCTTTTGAAATTAGCTTTACTCATGCATAATGCCCTTGACATCCATTAACATCATTGTGTGTATCAATACTTCATTCTTTTTATTGATGAGTAGTATTTCATGGTATGAATGTACTGCTTTAACCATTCACTCATTGAAGGACATGTGTTTTTTCTAATTTTTAGCTATTATAAATAAAACTGCTATAAACATTTGTGTATTGGCTTTTATGTGGACAATAAGTTTTAATTTCTCTGAGATAATTGCCCAGGAGTGCAAATGCTAGGTCATATAATAAGTGGCGTTTAGTTTTTTAAGAAACTGCAAAACTGTATTCCAGAATGACTGTATCATTTTATACTCCTACCAGCAATATACGAGTGGTCCAGTTTCAATATCAAATGCTACATCCTTATCAGCATTTGATATTGTAACTAAATTTTAGTTTTTTACAGGTATGTAATGCTGTTCCACTGTGGTTTTAATTTGCATAATGGCTACTAATGTTGAACATTTTTTTACATACTTATCTATAGGTCCTTTTTGATGAAATATTTGATCATGTGTTTTGTCTATTTTCTAAGTGGGTTGTTAATTTTTACTGTTGAGTTTTGAGAGTTCTTTATGTATTCCAGATACGGGTTTTTGTTTTTTTCATTTGCTTTTTTTCTCTCTCTAGTTGTGGCGTGCAGGCTCCAGGGCATGTGGGCTCTGTAGTTTGAGGCACACAGGCTCTCTAGTTGAGGTGCGCAAGCTCAGTGGTTGTGGTGGGCAGGCTTAGTTGCCCCACGGCATGTGGGATCTTAGTTCCCTGACCAGGGATCGAACCCGCACCTCCTGCTTTGGGAGGTGGATTCGTTACTGCTGGACCACCAGAGAAGTCCCCAGACACAGGTTTTTTTGTCAGATACATGGCTTGCAAATATTTTCTTCCAGTCTGCAGTTTATTTTTTTCATCCTTCCATTGAGAAGGTCTTTTTAATTTTGATGAAATCAATTTATTGATTACTTTTCTCTTTATTCAAATTCAGTAATTTTTATTGTCTGTCTTCAAGTTCACTGATAATTTTTCTTTTTCCTTCATCACTTCCAATCTGCTATTGAGTCCATTGAGTTAGCTTTTTATTTTGGCTATTGTATTTTTCCATTCTAAAATTTCCATTCAGGTCTTCTTTATATCTTGCTGAGGCTTTCTCTGTTTTCATTTATTTCCAGTGTGTTAGTAGTTGCTTGTTGAAGCATTTCTATGATGGCCACTTTATAATACTTCTATAATTCCATATATATAGTTCCAACATCTCTGTCATCTCGGGTGTTGTAGTCTATTGATTTTCTTTTCTCAATCAAGTTGTGATTTCCCTGGTTTTTAGTATGATGAGTGATTTTCAGTTGTAACCTGGACGTTTTGGAGTCCTATAAGTTTTAAGACCCAATCTTACTTAAATCTTTGGTAGGCTTCCACTGACACCATGCCAGCAGGGGAAGGGGAACACTGCCACTTTATTTGCTAGAGGGGGGTGAAGTCCAGTGGGCTCCTTACTCAACCTTCATTGATAACCCCTAGTGGGAGGCAGTGCCCTGATACTGCCAGAGGAAGTCCAGGCTCCCCACTTAGTACTCCACTGAGACTGCAGTTAGCAGGGAGCATTACTCCCTGCCTCATTACTGTTAGGTGAGAGTAGAAGTCTAAGCTCCACACATGGCTTCCATTGATACCACTCAGGGGTGTGGAGGGCAG
Organism: Neophocaena asiaeorientalis asiaeorientalis; assembly: GCF_003031525.2. Taxonomy (NCBI): domain Eukaryota; kingdom Metazoa; phylum Chordata; class Mammalia; order Artiodactyla; family Phocoenidae; genus Neophocaena; species Neophocaena asiaeorientalis. The sequence goes on along the minus strand of NW_020175533.1, from coordinate 1,548,847 downwards.
CACTTCATTGTCACTGGGCAGTGGTGAAAGTCCAGGCTCCCCACTTAATCTCCACTGACACTGCAGGAGGGTGATTGAGGAGGGGCACCTGTTACCACTGGTTAGTGCCCACAGTTCAAACTTCCCTCTGGCCTCTTCTGTTACTACCTCTGGAGGAACAGGGGGGAACATTTTAGTCTGTTATGGGTGGAGGTGGATGTCCAGGCTCCACATGTTGTCTCCAATGACACCATAGCGAGGGTGAGAGTGAGGGTGGTTAGAGAGAGGCACCTCTTTACCAGAGTGGTGGACAGCCCAGTGTACACACTTGGCCTCTTCTTTTTTTTTTTAATATTTATTTATTTGGCTGCACTGGCTCTTAGTTGCAGCATGAGGGATCTTTATTGCCGCACGTGGAATCTTTAGTTGCAGCATGCAGGATACTTAGTTGCAGCATGCGGGATCTTTTAGTTGTAGCATGCGAGCTCTTAGTTGCAGCATGTGGGATCTAGTTCCCTGACCAGGGATCAAACCCAGGCCCCCTGCATTGGGAGCGCAGAGTCTTAACCACTGGCCCACCAGGGAAGTCCCCACTTGGCCTCTTCTGACACCACCTAGCATGGAGGGTGAGGTGCACCTAGTTACCTCCAGGCAAGAATGACACTAATCTGTTCACTAGGAGTTTGTTAATGGCGGTAGGGAGATACTGTAGTCTTTCCATGGTGTTCTGCTGCAGTTGGGTGGCTATTGTCATTAATGTTTCTGTCTTGCTAGTCCTCCCCTTCCTGGGCCTTTGGCAAAAGACAGCAAACTTTTCTTGGCACTCATTCGTGTTCTAAGTTGTTGGATCCTCCCTCACCCAGTTTGGGATATGTAGAATTCAAAAAGGAAAACCAGTGAAGTCACCACCATGTCATTCCTTAAGTCCTAGAGTCCTGAGCTTCTCTACCTTCTTCTCCATCTTTTCCAGTCGTCTTATGTTTGGTTTTATATATAATTTCCAAGGTTTTTTTGTCTATACTTAGTGGGTGGAATAAGGAAAAATGCATCTACTCCATCTTGTCTGGATCTAGAAATCCAAGCCCTTTTCCTTTAAAGATGACTAACAGTGCTATATGTTCTACTAGAGGGAAAAAAATTATGATAGGAACTCAAATTTTGGATGGTTTTTTAATTCATTGTTTCAGATTTGATCTGAAAAGTAAAGGTAAAGAATAAGTGCTTAACAGTGTATAAAAACAGGTCCTGTTGTTGCAGCCTCATTGTTGGGACTTTATTACTGTTTAGTGTAAGATGGTGGTACATGCCACCTTAGTAAAATCAAACCCAAAGCTTTCAGAGTTTGATACTAAAAGGGGAATCTCCATGTTGGAAAGTGCTGCTGATCAAGCAGCACCTGCTTTGTCTCACCTGCTGCTACAGGACAAACATAGGCAAGTGAATACAGAGAATATGAGGTGGAATCTAGAGTCCCATCCAGGTTACATTATCTACCATGATGACAGATATCAATATAGTAAAATTATTATTGTAACATCCCTAAGAGAGCTCTTAATGTGTAGATAGAAGAGATTTGTTCCTTCACAGATCCTAGACGCCATGCAGTTTACTAACGTGATATTTCAAAATAAACCTTAAGCAAGGTTTATAGAGCAAAATTCTTTTTAGAATTTGGTCATTTAAATTTTATGGAGTGAAATTACATCCAAAAGATTTTCATATTCAACATCTTTACTGACTTTTTTATAAGTGAAAATATATTAAACTTATTCCATGGAGTTGGCAACTTCCCCAGATAATACAAGAACACATTTTTTTAATCAAAGGATGATTGCAGAGAAGGTAGAAAAACTGAATTTTTGCTCTCTGGGAATACAAATTGCTTCTGTTTCTTCTTTCTGGAATTGAACCCTAGAAGAAAGATGCTCCATTTTAACTTCATCCTTTTTTCCGCCAGGGAATAGCTGCCCTAGCTTATTCTGTTAGAATCTCAATTCACCATCAAGAGATCATCTTCCCTCAGATGCACATTAATGTTGACCACTGAATTTAGGGCCCCCCAAAGGTGATTGGGAGCACATGGGAACATCCCCTTGACATCTCCCATATTATCTCCAGATCACCTGGAACTAAAAAAAATATTGTGTCCAGTTGCTAGTGTAAATGGAAGAAGGGCTGCAAGGCTCTAAAGGGTTATTTTCTGCAGCCACTTGTTCCTCTTTAAACTTCCTCACAGGGCATTCTGAAAGGATACTTTCCTTATAAAGTTGACCCTTAAGGGAAGAGAAAAAGAGGGAGAAATAAAATGATTTCTGGCCTATTGATTTTTTTCCTCCCTCATTTTCTCCCTTTCCACCTTTCTCTTAGCCTTTCTCTCTTTACCTTCCACATTTGAGAAGTTTTGAAGAAAAGAAAAATTGTATATCAAGTGGATGTGAGTAAATTACGAGAAGGAAAGGAAGACATTTAACATCACTTTTAGAAGAAGAAAATGAGGACACAGATTTGATTCACTGACTCTAGGACCAGTTTCTTTAGCCAAATATCTTTAAGACTCCCTGTTTTTTGCTCTTGAAATACTTGGGAGAAATGAGGTTTTCAAACATGAAAAAGCTGGAACATCTCATTCAGGCTTCTATGGCACTGGGTTTGGCTTATGAGAAGAGCCTGGATTTATACAGTAACATTTCTCTTCCACTTGTAGCTACTGATTTGCTTATTCTGCTCTGGTTCCTGTGCTCTCTTACTTAAGGGGTAAGTGAGGTATAGCCCGTTTATGGCTGTGTTCTCTTAAGTAATCAGGTTTGTTCCTTAGTGCCTCTTCTCCATCGAGGGTCTCTCCACACCATAACTACTTGTCCATCTTTCTAAACAAAATGGCGGCTTAAAGCTTTATGGAAGAATTGTGATCTTTCTTGTACATTCTCAGTCTTACACTCCTCCTTTCTTATTCTCTCTCATTTTTCACAGACAAATATCAGAGAAAGTGTTTTAGAAAATTTCTGTGCCTTTTCCATATAGTGGCCTTGTAATAAAAATTTATTTTAGTTTCTAAGTTTTAGCTCTGCCTTTTTAAAAAAATCTGACTGTAATCCAAGTCACCTCTTGACATAGCAGGATTATTTCATAATTGGTGTATGTCCTTTAGAAAAGAAAGGACCATTTTACCTTACTTCTAGAGAGAAAAAAGTCAGATGCAATTCAAATAAAATCTTATATTATTAGGAAAAATTAGAGACATGGGTACTATTCAAAGTAAACAGATGCTGCAGAAATTTGATTACAATCCTAATGGTTTTTTTCAATCATAGTGTAGAAAGAAGTAGAACTAAAGAATATGGCAGAGAGGCAGTTTTTGATAGAACTATGGAAAATTAGCTGGGGTCAAATAGAAGCTTCCCTCTTGGTCAAATTCAGGGGATAAATAAATATCAGCAGTTTATATTTGTTGAGTGATTGTGATATGCCAGGCTCTGTGTTTGGTACATGACATAAAGTATCTCATTTAATCCTCACAATAATCCTAAGGAATAGATCATTTATTTCCATTTTACCAGTGAGGCTCAGAGAGATTGTTACTTTTACCCAGAGTCTCATGCCTAGTGTATGATAGAGCCAGCATTTGAACCCAGATCCTTCAGACTCTACAGTTGCATTCTCATAACCCTGATAGTATACTGCATCATGGCATCGCCTTTCTGAAGAATTACAGTGGTTTCCCATTGCTTAGAGTAAGTTTTATTTAGCATGGTGTTCAATGCCCCACAGGGTCTGACTTCTTTCCTCTCCACCCTCATTTCCTGCCCTATCCACTCTACACACTACTACAACAATTCCAAAACTCACTATATATATTCATTCTTGTGCCTTTTGTTCTGTTTACTCCCTGAACCTGGAATGCTTTTCCCATTATGGAAACCTGCCTGACTCATTGTTCAGGATTCAGACCAAATGCCTGCTTTTCTTCCCCAATCCTGCCAGTTGCAATTCTTTTTTAAGTTCTGCTCCATCATCTTGCTGCATAGTTCTGTTTATAACATAAATTTCTCTCTGGTTATGTATTTTCTTTACTACGTCTCTACAGCCCATAATACTGTTTTAACTATGCAATTATTCATCTTTGTCTCACAAGTATATTTTTGCCTGTGACTATTTCATGTGTTTTCTAGGATGGAGAAGAGTTCCTGGGAAATTCATGAGAGGAGGATGAAGGAGCAGTACCTTATGGCTATTGCAGATAAAGATCAGCAGCTCAGCCATCTGCAGAATCTTATGAGGGAACTGAGATCTTCTTCCTCCCCGACTGAGACCCACAAAGTGCAGTATCAAAGACAGGTGAGTGATTTCCGTGCTGATTGCTACTCAGAGGTAACCACTACCCAGGAAACATCAGCTTCCTGCAAGCTAAGTGCCCATCTGCCACTATTAGGCAAACCATCTGATGACTTCCTATGAGGTGGGCAGGGTTTCTGGAAGGAAGGATTTAAGCATGAACAATGTTAAGAGAGAATTTCATCAGTGTTTGTATCCTGGCAGGCATCCCCAGAGACACCAGCTTCCCTAGATGGATCACAAAACCTAGTTTATGAGACAGAACGTCTTAGGACTCAGCTCAATGACAGCTTAAAGGAAATTCATCAAAAGGAGTTAAGAATTCAGCAACTGAACAGCAAGGTAGGTGTTTCCTGCTAGGCTGGAGTTCAATTTCTTGTTTCCATGACTAGAATCAAGAAGGTAAGTAGAATCTGGTTAAGCCTGGCTCTAGCTATATTAGGGGACAGAAGCTTTACCTTTCTCAGAGCCTGGGTTGCTTACCCCAAAGCACTGCACACAGGGCCATTTCCTTTTCCTCACCCTTGGAGAGTCCTTGGGAGCGATTTGGAGAAACCCATTAAGTAAGAATAAAAAAGCCAACTCCTTAAGGGAGCCTTCCTCCCCAACATCATCTCCCCATCTGTATCACTTGTTAGTAATATTGAGTTAACTCCCCACAAATCCTCCAGCAAGTTTCTCTGTATTTCCCAATAGTGTGTAACAGGGAAGTCTCAGGAAAGAGGATTTTCATGTGTGATTAGATAACAGGGACAGAGGTGAGAGATCTGCTCTTCATTTCACTCCATTTGTAAGCTTCCTCATTGTGTATTTAATGTTCTGGAATTAAAGAAGCCAGCTTGCTTTTTCCCAAACCCCAGCCTTGCCACTCTAGACAGTCTAGGGAAGCATGCTGAAGTAGAGGACCTCTTTCTATAGGGAAGAGCTGCTTTGCCATATGGTTCCTAGAGCAAAAGCCAAGGTAAGATAAAAAAAGATTATTCTTGGTGCCTTCACATCTCTGTCTTCTCCCCTCATCCATTCTCTGGCTTCGCTTCTTCCTTCATCTGCTTCCCTCCCACCACCCTCTTATGAATTATTATACTCCTGTTGCTCTCTGACTAGTCAAAGTATTCTCTAGTGGCACCTCCTCTAGTTCTGCCTTCTTCAGAGGAAGCCAGCTAGGTAGTGTCTGTTAGCACTGGAAGGGATTTAAGTAATCATTGAGACTCTGGAATCCAAAAATTAGCTTTGAGGAGGGCTATAAATATCCAAAAAATATATGCAAAATGGTGTGTGTGTGTGTGTGTGTGTGTGTGTGTGTGTGTGTGTGTGTGTGTAAATTTCTCATCACAAGAACTCAGGCATTCACCAAGGGATCTGTGATCCAAAAATGGTAAAGATCAGTAGGCTGTATCACAGATGAGGAAACTAAGGCCCAGAGGTATTAAGTAATTTGCCTGATGTGTTAGGAGGAGGTCAGTCTGAGGTAAATATGATAATGTACATGGAAAAGCACAGTGCCTGGTTTATGTAGAAGGTACTTACTAAATGTTGTTAAATTCAACTAATTGACACTGAAGTATCAGAGACTGATAACACTATTAATTTTGGCAGAGAAATTTGCATTTTTTTAAGTAGGTTTGTTGATCAAAATGAATTGGTAAAATTGCAGACCCTTTTTGGGGAGGTTGTCTGGGAGTTTTTAGGGGGGGCAGTGGGGAGACTCCAGAGCAGATCCTACCCAGTTCCTCTTCTAGCCTAGTCAGTTGTTTCCAGAAAGTTCTGCCCTTCATAGCTCTGTAACACCTCCTCTTTCTAGAAACTATTCAATAGACCCCATCTCAACCTTTGTTATATTTGCCCTCCTGAACATCAGACTGTGAATCACTCTGGGCATTTGTCTTTTCCGGACAGTACTTTAAACTGCAATTCAGGGCTATTAGTAGATGATGAGGTCATTTTCGTGGACAGCAACTGAAACATTTTTCATGTAAATGTTTTACTGAAGTAAAACACTGAAAAGCACACAAATCACAAGTGCATCATGGTATATTTTCTGAAAGTGAAGACACCTGTATAAGCAGCACCCAGATCAAAAATCAGAACATACCAGAACCCCAGGAGTCCCTTGTGTCTTCTATTCACTACCACCACCTTAGAACTATGTATAAATGGATCATATCTTCTCTTTTGTTTGCTTCATTTATTTTGTGAGATTCATCCATGTTGTTATGTGTACTGTGATTTTTCTGTTCTCATGCTGTGTAGTATTTATTACATTGTAGGCATATAACAATTTCTCTATTCTGCTGTTAAAGAACTTTTGGGGTTTTCAGTTTTGAGCTATTACAAATAGTGCATATAGTTTTTTTTTTATAAAACAAGTAAAAGAGATTGAAACTCTATTATGTAATATATAATAAAGAATATAATTTGTTTTGAGAAACTTTAGTTTCAGTTACTTATATTTAAATACTGTGTTCTGGGTCATTATCAAACTTATGTTTTCTTTAACAGCTTTATTGAGATATACTTCACATACCACTTAAAGTATGAGAAACACTGCATTAGATCAGTTTCATTCTGGGTGAGAAAGAGTTCTTCCTTTAGAAATCAGCTGTAAGGAGGCAACTCCATCCCTAGGGTTGGTCGTTCACTTATTCATCATTCATCAAAAACAAATAACTGTTATCTGCCTTCTATGAGCCTGGCCATACATTAGATATTGAGGATACACAGTGACCCCTCATGGAGCTAATTGGTGATATTAAAGCCTTACTCTAAATGGGTCCCAGCTAGCTAGGAGAACTGCTTCTTAGGTCCTAGCATGGGATGGTAGTAGATGGGCTGTCAGCATAGAATGTCTCCTCTCCAAGCCACTGCCCTAATTCTTTCCATGGATGCTCAGATTTTATATGTATCTCTGCCAGCATTGTTGGATATTTGTATGTAATGCAAACTTAAAAACATGAGGGGAATGATTATTGGTATCCTGTAGTCTCTATTCCCTCCTATTCTGTTTTTACAAGTATAGATATGATGAAATACAGTAGCTTATGAGTTAGAGCAGAGGTCAGCAAACTTTTTCTTAAAGACTCGGTAAATATTTTGGGTTTGTAGGCCATACCATTTCTGTTACAACTACTCAGCTCTGCAGTTGTAGCACAGAAGCAACCACAGATGACACGTAAACAAATGGGGTGGTTATGTTCCAATAAAACCTTATTTACAAAGAAAAGGCAGGGACTTCCCTGGTGGTGCAGTGGTTAAGAATCCGCCTGCCAGTGCAGGGGACACGGGCTCGATCCCTGGTCTGGGAAGATCCCACATGCCGCAGCGCAACTAAGCCCATGCACCACAACTACTGAGCCTGTGCTCTAGAGCCTGCGAGCCACAACTACTGAGCCCAAATGCCACAACTACTGAAGCCTGCATACCCTACTGAGCCCTCACGCCGCAACTACTAAGCCCACGCTCCACAACTATGGAAGCCTGTGCACTAGAGCCCATGCTCCTCAACAAGAGAAGCCACCACAATGAGAAGCCCTTGCAGTGAAACGAAGAGTAGCTCCTACTCGTCATAACTAGTGAAAGCCCATGCGCAGCTATGAAGACCCAACACAGCCAAAAAAAAAAAAAAGCAGTAGGCCCTGGCTCATAGTTTGCCAACTCCTAAACTACAGGGATCTACGTCTATCCTAGACAGAACAGTGCAGACATTACAAAAGGTGGTTTGTATGAGGGTGGCTTAAAAGCAGTTAGACTTCTTAAGTTATGGAATTTTTGCTTCCAGTGAGTTTTACTGGTCTACCCTTTCTCCTCTAGATCTTCCAAGAAAAATGTGTTGGATTTTTTCAACACTGAGTGATTTGGAGGGGGGGGGTTGTTTTTTCATTTATTTGTTTGGTTTTCCTTGGTATGGTTTGGGCTGCTTACTGTGGCCAGGAAAGTTGACTTTCTTCTATATTAGGAGAGGACCATATTACTCCCTGTCTCAGAACCCAGTAGTTGTCATTGTACCCAGCCACCTTTGTTTTCTAATTAGTATTGTTTCTTAAACATTTATATTCTTTCCTTTATTAACTGTTCCCACCCCTGAAAAACCCTACAACCTACTTAAGTTCCCTTGCTGAATTCTCAGATGGGACACCATCAAAAAGCAGATAGAGCTCCAGACTTGGAATCAAGAACCATACTTGAGTCCTGGCCTGCCATCTTTTAGCCACATAACATTGGACAAGTCACCACTCATCTCTTTTTTGTCATTTGTAAGTGAAGATAGTAGTTCTTCCTCTAACTCTCTCAAATAAGATAATACTTTTGAAAGTGCTTTGTAAACTGAAAATTGCTCTTTAGAGGTAAGGTTATTTGTTGTGTTTTTCATTCTGGCTATGCAAATATTTTTGTTATACCACATGGATTTCTTGTTCTAATTTTCCATATGCATTAAATGTCCTTCCCAGTCAGAGTATCTCTAAAAAACTGTTTATCCTTTCTCCTGTAAATGTTGATTCAACTTTTTTACACAAACATTAACCCAGAATACTTACAAAAGAGAATACTTGAGAAAAGATTGAATGTGCAGCCAGGTACACCAATTTCCTTTCACATAATGTACGTTATCCAACAAAAAGGTACTTCAGAGAGACATCTCTGTGGTTGTTAATGTATCTGGATGTTAATCATAACTAAAGCTTAAAATTTGACAGCCTGCAAGTGAGGAATTAGAATTATAGTTCCAGGAAAACCGAATTCAAGTCATTGGGTGGAAGCTACAATGGGTAAATTTTTTATTCAATATGAAAAAGAAAAATACCTGTTTTTGATGTAAAAAATGGCTTGGGCTGCTGGACACATTCAAGGGAAGACAGAATTACTACCTGTTACTCATGCAGTAGAGGAGAGCCCTGACTTGAGTGACTGAAATGCTTCCCCCTGTGAGAGTTGATGCTCCCAATATAGTTTCTTACATACATAGGCATAGTAGGATTTATTCTGTTTCTCCCTCTTACCACCTGTCATCATTTTTACTTTCTCGGTAGCTTGTAACTCTCTACAGCATTGAAGAATCTGCTCAGGAATATTATTGTATGAATTTTTAGGTGATAGCTCTGTCTCCAGCCATATTGAGCTCTGAGGATTATAGTCATTTATTAGTAATCTCAACTTGGACCCAAGCTATTGCCTTTCTCCTTTTACAGGCCTTGGTTAGCCTATCCTGTTAGACTGCTTTTGGGTTTCTGCCTCCTAGTTATTCAGTTAATGTACTAGGCACCATAAATAAAGTTTTTACCACTCTTCCAGAATTGTTTTCCTTTCTCAGTTGAAAAATTCTGAGTTTTCTCATGTTGGAGGAACACAGTGCTATTTTTGCTATTATTGAAAGAAAGGTCTTGCATAAAAAAATTTGATCCTTAAGGCTCAGGACAGTTTGCCTACACACTGCTCGTAGTGAAACTAGTGAAACAGTCCTATGGGCTGGTGTTCATCCTCTCTCCTATTTCAGTTCTCTCAACTGCTGGAAGAGAAAAATACTCTTTCCATTCAGCTCTGTGACACCAGTCAGAGTCTCCGTGAGAACCAGCAGCACTACAGCGACCTTTTCAATCATTGTGCGGTTCTGGAGAAGCAGGTTCAAGAGCTGCAAGCGGTGAGTGAGAAGGTGAGAGGCCAGGAAGAGTGTTGGGAAATTGAGTGCAGATGATAAAGTGTAAAGCACAGCATCGAAGAGGTTGATGTCTTCAGGCTGAGGATTCATTAGGTGTGATGGAGACAGTGAGAGGAGAGGAGAGGAGGAATAAGGTCCAGGAAAAACTAAAGAGTGAACGGTAGGGGCTTCCCTGGTGGCGCAGTGGTTAAGAATGCACCTACCAATGCAGAGGACACCGGTTCGAGCCCTGGTCCGGGAAGATCCCACATACCGCGGAACACCTAAGCCCACGCACCACAGCTACTGAGCCTGTGCTCTGGAGCCCGCAAGCCCCAACCACTGAAGCCTGCGTGCCTAGACCCCGTGCTCCGCAACAAGGGCAGCCACCACAATGAGAAGCCCGTGCACTGCACAGAAGAGTAGCCCCTGCTCGCCACAACTGGAGAAAGCCCGCGTGCAGCAACAAAGACCCAACGCAGCCAAAAATAAATAAATGAATTAATTAATTAATTAATTAGTTTTTAAAAAGAGTGAATGGATTAGAAGGAAAAAGATGAGAGAGGTGGTGAGAGAGAAATCAAAAAGTGAGTGGGAAACAGTGATGACTGAGGCTTTTGGAAGGCTTTTTGCTTTAAGTAATAAGACAGCTGTAGGAAGATTTGGACCTGAGAAACAAAATAAGCAGAGCTGTTGACAGCAGTAGAGAGGAGAGGTTGTTGAAGTTGGAGGAGACTGAGAGTTAGGGTGGAGGTGAATAGGACATGGAAGGAAGAGGAAGGGTTGGGGAGGAGTTGTTGAATAAGGGAAGGAGCAGAGTAGCTTCTGGAATGTACATGAACCTCCACTAGAAGAAAGCAGATTTCAGTGATAAGCCTTTAAACTTTTAAGAGGAGAGATTCAAGAATGAGAATCTGAAGGAAAATCTAATAAAGAGTTTTATGTAGGAGATTAATCTATTAGAACAAAAGATTCTCACTTCTAAACATGTACTTAAAGAGAGTGATAACGGAGGTATTCCTCTCCACATTTCTCTTTCTCTCCAGTGCCTAAGTGAGTTCTCAGTTTGCCTAAGCACAGTTTCTTAACTGCTTTCATCACTGAATTACTAAACTTATTCTTCTTCTAGGGACCACTGAATATAGATGTTGCTCCAGGAGCTCCCCAGGAAAAGAATGGAGCTCACAGGAAGGGTGATCCTGAAGAACTGAGGGAGCCACAGCTAAGGTTGGGGAGGAGTTCTCAACCCCGGAGCGTGTGTTATGTCTGCAGAAATTGGGTGGTCATCGAGTTAGAACAGGAGTCCATTGTATGGATTTACTATGCCTTCTTATCTTACTGGCCTCACAGAATTAATGTGAGGATTAAAAGTGACAATTCTAATAACAAATTGTGTGTGAATAGTTTATACAGCAACCCCCCCTGCCCCACACACACCTCACTAATGTTATGGTGTTCAAATGAAAGCTATTCAGTCAGTCCCTAAAATCTCTTAAAGCATTTCCTACAGCTTTAAGAGATTTTCCTACATCTCTTGACAGGTATGCTTTTAAAATATTCTTTGTGTTTGTACAGTTTTCTATAAATTTTCATGCTTTATAACCTTATGAAGACTTCGGATCCCTTGTGTCAGCAACTATGTCCTGCATCTAGTGATGCTGTTGTTCTCCTTTTGTCCTGAAGCTTTTCTGAAGCCCAGCAGCAGCTGTGCAACACTAAACAGGAGGTGAATGAATTGAGGAAGCTGCTGGAAGAAGAACGAGACCAAAAAGTGGCTGCTGAGGCTGCCCTCTCCATGGCCGAGGAGCAGATCAGGCGGTAAAGGGCTGAGGGACACAGCCTCTGTTCACTTCTGACCCTTTCTGATCATACTCATGTGCATTTCAGTGGCCAGACTTGGGAATAATTAGGATCTAATTCTCATCCTGAGGTGGGTGCTGTAGTGAGGGTAGGATCAAGGCAAGCCACGTTAATCCAAGCTCAGCCCCTCCGCAATTCCCTCTTTGGCCCTGATGCAGAATGGAAATTGAGGCAGCTAATCAAGCGCTGCCTCCCAGGCCTGGCGCTGCCGTTGTCATGTTAGCATCTCATACGCACTCTGCAGTGCTTGTGGAACTCAGCAGACTTGCCATTTAAAAGCAGCTCACCAATACTTATAAACATCTCCTCCTTCCTCAGCCTAGCCTGCAGAAGGTGACAGACTGACCTACACGGTACCAGACCATTCTGTCCGCATCAAGGCTGCCCCTGAAAAGCTTACCTTATGGAGGAACAGACACAGAAAGGGTCCTGTGCAGCCCACCTGGCTCTGCTGAGGAGAACAGGCAGGATGGAGCTAGGCTGGGCATGTTCAGTTTCTCTTTCCAGGCTCACAAATCAGATTAAAGTGTTCCTTCTCTCCTGGAGAAAAGTGTGGGCCCTGGCAAGAAAGTCCAGGAGTTTTAGGCTAATGGACATACCTTCACATGGAGGAAACATCAGGAGTAGAGTTCCATCCTCCCCACCACGATTAAAAAGTGCATCCCTCTAGGCAAATGCTTGATCAAGTGTGCGCTATGTTTACTCACAGCCCCTTGATACATTTCTCATTTTTGTGAGAAACCATTGAGTGGATAAAGGCAACTTCTTCACTAAATGGAGAAGTTCCAGTATTAAATAAATAAGCAAATCAGCAAAAAATGAAGCAGAAAGCAGTAGAGGCTGCCAGTTCAGTTTAATTGTAAGAACCCCACAAAAATCTTTCTTGGATGCTTTTGCCTATTAGCTTTTAATAAATGGAAAAAAAGTTAATGAGCTTCTCTGAGTCAGGTGTGGTGTAGCAGAGATTTAGAGACACACCTGGGTTTTGAGTTCTAGCTCTACATCTCACTAGCTGTGCCACCGTGGAAAAGTACTTTTACCTCCTTAAGCCTTACTTTGAAGATAATAGCACCAACCTCAAACCTGAGGATTAGATGTATGTAAAGCACGTGATCCAGCATCTGATCCACAGTAGGCAGTCAATTCCTGGTAATTATTACCATCTCTACTGCTGCTGAAAGAAATCTGTCTGCCCTTACACTCCTTGCATGGGGGTGGGGCCGTGGGAGCAGTCCTTGCTGCAAGTCCCTTACCCTGCATCACATGACAAGAAGGCCATCAGCCTCTCATGCCGTGGACCAATGCCTCTTTTTTTTCTCAACACAGGTTGGAGCATGGCGAATGGGACTCTGCCCGGTCTCCTATCATTGGCTCCTGTGGCTCCCAGGAGCAGGCACTGTTAATAGATCTTACAAGCAACAGTTGTCGAAGGGTAAGAAGGGGGAAGGATAAAGAGAGGGTACTGTACTCTCAGACAGGGCTGGCTGTGTTGAGTGCAAAGGGTCAAGGAGGAGGAATGTGGGCCTGAGACTGGAAGGGTATGGAAGGTTGGAAGAAACTAGTGGAAGCTGCCAAGTCGTTGGCCCCGAGGGGCTTTCTCTCAGGTTACCTCTTTTCTACAGTGGTTGGAGAAGGGAAAGGGACAGATCTCTATAGGGCAAAACTCTCTGACTTTCAAATTTTCTTTTCAGACCCGGAGTGGTGCTGGATGGAAGCGGGTCCTGCGTTCGCTCTGTCATTCCCGGACACGGGTGCCACTGCTGGCAGCCATCTACTTTCTGATGGTTCATGTCCTACTTGTTCTATGTTTCACAGGCCATCTATAAACCTAGTTCTCACCTTTTGGATCACTCCCCTCAGAACTTGGAATTCCCTCACCTCTAGCATCAAAACCATCAATTCCAATGGAATGATCTTCCCACTTACAGGTCCTCTCTCCAACTCTCCACAGAAAGTGCCTGCAAAAAGAGGTGGATATGAGCACAGGTTAGAGCTGCAGGGACCAATGAGTCTGCTTTCTTCTACTGTCCAGGACCTGACACTTCTGCAAAATCTGAGGAGGCCCCACAGTTGGTTATTGAGCCCAATATTTGTTCAGATTTTGCAGGGCCCTGATCTTTTATGGTCCTATGAAAGATGCTGAGGAATGTCTTTCAGCCAGGAGGACACTTCCAATAAACCTAATAATCAGAAGTCCAATATCATTTTGATTGATACTTTCTTTGTCTCATGTACCTTATATTTTCTCCTGCTTCAGAGGGAAGGTGAACCTGCCATAAACAATGGCAGGGGGAATGTTCTGGGGAACATTATCTCATAGGATATCTAATTAGGTCTCTGGCAAAAGAGAGCCAGAATAGAAGAACTCCCCAGGGGTTTTAGCTGTTGGATCACAGGGGAGGATGGCGTTGCTTTCCCTGGCTGTTCAGGCATAATTGGAGTGAGAGTCATGGTCCTGGACTATAAGGTGAGGATCCCACTGCTTATCCCTTCATCACATGTGTACTAAGGTATTAAGTGGCCTGTACCTTTCCTTTCACTGAAAGGCAAGAGGAACTGGCTGTGGACAGTGGGATTCAATTCTTGTCATTTGTGTGTTATCTGAATAAGCCTCGAATGTGGACCCTAAGACAGTACACTAGGAACCAGTCCTAGGTGAGGCACTGACTCCCAGCCAGGGAGGTCTGACTGCTGTGACAACCACTCCTAGCCGCTTGAAGTACGAAGCTGCTTTGCTGTTGGTGACAGTTATTCCAGTTTCTCATTGTGTCGTCATCTGCCTTCTGCGGTAACAGAGAGCTGAGGAAAATGGAGGGAGATTATAGAGAAGACAAAATATTTAAATCCAAGCCTGAGAATGACAGCCGGGTTTGAATTCCATTTGTGCCTATTCCCCAGCTCTCCTTTCTCCAGCCCTTACCCGTTGGTTATTTTCTCATTTTGCACATGTTCCCTGCCTGCTCTCACCACCCAGAGAGGAGAGAAAACTGGTGGACGGACTGATCCGCTCTAATCCTTTGTTCTGTAGTGGCCAAATCATGGTCACAGCAACCCAGGAACTTTCCTGAACAACTGTAAAATAATAAAATTATTTTCAGAATGAAATACTGTGGTGGCGTGTAAATGCATGTATACACAGGTGCTTACATATATGTGTGTGCATGCTGAGGAGAGGAAGGTACATAGAGGAAGTAGGGATGGAGTAGCCAGGAATTACCATAGGAGTAGAAAGCTCTGCATATCCAGGCTTCATTCTCACTGGCCAGCGTCTGGCTGCTTGCGTCCTTCTAGCCTTAGCTGCTAGACCCCAGGGTGGTGAAGCAGAGTGAGGAAATTCCATCCTAATACTGAACCAAACAAGCTGGGCCTTAGGGCATGAGATTCATGCAGGTTTTTGCCTGGGCCTGGGAGAACTGTCTGGTGCATATTGAAAACATTTTGTCCCTAGGGATCCCTCTGGGTAGGAGTGCGGGAAGGGAAGTCTCATAGGGGAAAAGCAGGATGGGCATTATGATGTGTTTATATCAAGTCACTGCTTGAGAAATGCTAGCTCACTTTCTCAAGGTACAATAAGTAAATTGAACCACGTCTATCTGGCTTTAAGGCCCATGCTTGCTATTGTCTCACTGCCTCTCATCAAGAGTGAACTTGGGGGACTTCCCTGGCAGTCCAGCTGTTAAGACTTGTGCTCCCAATGCAGGGGGCACGGGTTCGATCCCTGGTCAGGGAACTACGATCCCACATGCCACACGGTGCGGCCAAAAAAAACCACAAAAGAGTGAACTTGGGACATTTGCTAAGGAGAGGTGCACTTGATTGTTTGTTTGTTTGTTTTTGCGGTACGCGGGCCTCTCACTGTTGTGGCCCCTCCCGTTGTGGAGCACAGGCTCCAGATGCACAGGCTCAGCGGCCATGGCTCACGGACCCAGCCGCTCCACGGCATGTGGGATCTTCCCGGACCGGATCATGAACTTGTGTCCCCTGCATTGGCAGGTGGACTCTCAACCACTGCGCCACCAGGGAAGCCCTTGATTGTTTTTTAATTTTATTTTATTGAAGTGTAGTTGATTTACAATGTTGTGTTAATTTCTACTGTACAGCTAAGTGATTCAGTTATACATATTTTTCATATTCTTTTCCATTGTGGTTTATCACGGGATATTGAATATAGTTCTCTGCTATACAGTAGGAACTTTTTGTTTATCCATTCTTTATATAATAGTTTGTATCTTCTAATCCCAAACTCCCCTCTCCCCCCCCACCCCCTTGGCAGCCACAAGTCTGACCTTTATGTCTGTGAGTCTGTCTCTATTTCGTAGATAAGTTCATTTGTGTCATATTTTAGATTCCACATATAAGTGATATCATATGGTATTTGCCTTTCTCTTTCTCACTTACTTCACTTAGTATGATAATCTCTATGTCCATCCATGTTGCTGCAAATGGCATTACTTCATTCTTTTTTATGGCTGAGTAGTATTCGATTGTATGTATGTACCACGTCTTGTTATCCAAGATGGGCTTTCTTGTCATCTATGATTAAATTCTATGATTTCTCTAAACATCTGTATCTGGATGGTGTGTCACAATATCTGGTCTGATCATTTCTATTTTTGACCCAAAATTAGGGCTCAAAATGTTCTAAAAGATTTATTTTTCCTTCTACAAATTTACTCTTCCTTAAAATAATTTTGGTGCTGCCATAATAAATAGGTTATGAAGTAGGAGAAATAATCAGTTGATCTCCATGCTAGGCGTAGAATCCTTAGATTTGGAAGTGACTAAAGTCTTACGTTCCTAATGCAGAAATCCCCTCCTCTGTATCTTGGACAAATTTCATCCATTATCTGTTTGAATCCATTGGGGAGCCCACAACTGAGCAAATCAGGTCAGGACTCCATGTCAATCAAGATTAGGAGAGGCTTGGTCAGATACAGTAACAAACACCCCCAAATTCTCAGTAGCTAAAACAGTAATTAGTTTTTAGGATTATTTTTTAGTCAAAGACTCCAAGTCCCTCACACAATGGATGGAGCTCTACTTGTATTGTCATTCTTAGTTGGGGACCCTCTCACTCAGGGACCTAGGCTGCCAGAGGAGCCACTCTGGAGAGTTGCAGGTTGCCTTGTGTCTACTGCGAAAAAAATGCACAACCTAAAAGTTGAGAATTATGTTTTATTTGGCAGACAAAACTGAGGACTTAAACCCAGGATGCAGCCTCTCAGATGCTCTGAGGAACTGCTCTGAAGAGGTAAGGGAGGAGCCAGGATATATAGGAGTTTTTGCAAAGACCAGATATTGGAACTTCAAAAGATTACTGTTAATGAAAGAAAAACAGATATCTCAAGTTAATTTTCTGTGTATGGGAGGAGGTAAGAGTCTGGGCTCATTGATATGCACCTTAGCTATCTAGGGCCAGTGTCCTGTTCTTTCCCATCCTGAGTCCCCTCAGGCATCACCCGTGGCTTGATAGCTGCAGCATCCTTTATTTACTGATAATGATAGGCAACATTTTTTTCATTCACACTTGGTAAGCAGTGGACACAGGAGCATAGCAAAGCTTGAGCTCGTCTTGAAGTCTCACTTCAAGTCTCATTTGATGTTTCACTTCTTACATTTCACTGGTCAAAACAAAGTCACCTGAGCAAGTCTGACTTCGAGAGGGAAGGGAGGGGCAGCAAATCTTACAGAACAGTAATACAGAATACCACAAAGACCTTCCATCATCTGGTACCACTTAGTTTTTTCAGACTTCTTCCTACTACCTGGGACCAAATCTTTCTGAATTAGCTCACGCTCCTCACTGCCCCCTAAACAATCTCTGAACTTTCCTCCCTCCATGTCTTGCCTTTCCTCTATGAGTTATGCCCTTCCATCATTTGATTGATCAATGTTTATTTGAACATCTACTGTATGCAAACCCCAGTTTTTAGTACTGTGCCTAATGTGGAAGTGACTTTCTTTTTAAATCTTATCTTTCAAAACCACATAAAAATCATTTTTTCCATTAAACCTTTCTTGATTCCTTCAGCCCATACCAAATTCTCTAAATTTCTTCAATATAAACAGATACAATTGCCCACCTATTTGGGACACAAATAGTGTTGTACAGCATTCTTCTATGTGCTTTCTAGTTGAATGTTTTGCTCCCCTGACCAGATTATAGACTCTGAGAGTAAGAGCAGAACTTTTTTATGACCTCTGGAACCCTCAAAGCCTTGCAAAAGAGTAAGCACAGAGCATTTAATCCTTATTTATTTCAATGCCTCAGCAGAAGGAACTGACTCAAACTTCAGGAAGTAGCTGTGAAGACAGGGTAGCAGGAAATGACAGAAAACCTGAATACGGAACTGAAGCAGCAGCTCAGAGTTTCTTGCTCTGAAGTGGCAGCAGCTAGAGAGGAGCCGAGTGTCTACTTGAGGAGCCGAGAGCCTAGAGCAAACGCTTGCGCGGTTAAAGGTGGGTACTCCGGGCAGTGGGAAAGTTGGGGAGCATAGGACAAGAGTTGAAGTGAGAGGACTCTGCCTGGCTTTTCGTCCCTGCTGAGCCGTGAAGTCCCTGCTAGTAAGCTGCTAACCTTTCATGGCCAGAAGACCGGCCTGGGTGTGAGATCTTGTCGATAACAAGCATCTGGGGATGGAAGCAGAAGGGAGACGCTGGAGCCCAGGGAACGCGATCCAGCAGCCATCCAGGACCCCTGGTTTCTGCCGACAATCTACAATCCTCTCTAAGGCCCGATGGTCCTAGGCACTGAGTTGGGAGGAGGACCACTGGAGATGAGACAGTCTCTGCCCCTGGAGAGCTTATGGTCTAGCAGAGAGACAAAACCCACAGGAGACATTGCAACAGATCAGGAAGTAGTGGTAGCTAATGTACACCCATGCTGAGAACCAAGTGCCAGATGAAGGTGTGGCGGTTCGATTAGGGCTAGTTTTTCTGATTGTAGGGTCACAGGATCCCAGAATGTCAGAAATGGAGGGGACTTGATGAATTAGCGAGGTTAACCTCTCCATTTATTTTCCCTTGGGAAAAACAGTATCAGAGAAGTTCAGTGATTTACCAAATTATTTAAGTTAATATTTGTAAATTGCCTAACCTGGTACATCGCAAATAAGTACATACCCTCTCTACTTTGACTCCCTAACCCATATTCCCACAGAGCTGGATGATCTGACTCTCTGTCCGTGTACTTTACTCAGGCAGCCTCAAGAAGAGGCCCTCGATTGTGCCTGATATCCTGGCCACCAGGCCTCACCGACTTATTCTCTGGTCTCCCACCTCTAGATAGTACCTCTTGGCTTCCCTATTTCCAGCCAGTAGCTCAAGCATACTAAAATGTCTCTGTGTCAGAAACCCTTCCCTCTGTTTCAAAAATACATGAGGATGGCAGGCTTATGGGAGAGTCAAGCTGAGACCTGGGAGGAACAGCAAGAAAGAGGACAGGACTGTCGGTCCTCATTGCTTCCTTATTGCTCATGAATATTTCAGAAACTTCTTTTCCAGTTTTCTGTGTGAACTCCTTTTGTTGCAGAGCAGCCCAGGAGCCAGGACCATAGGTCTTGTCAACGTGCCCCCCACCATGCATTACTGTTGCCCCACAGGGGAAGGCAGAGCTGCTCTTGGCAGTGACTCATCCCACAGTCCAGCTGACTCAGTCCATACTTCCCCAGTGTCCTCTTTGCATCTTGTTAACCAATCTACCCCCAGATTTCCCTTGGACTGGTTTCCAAGGGGTTTTCAAAGAGCTGGAGAAGGATGGAGTTTTCAAGTGGAAAGGAGAATTGGAGAGTCTGAGCACCTCTGGAGAGACTGGAGGGTCTTAGGAGTGGTTTTAAGATGGGCTTGTTTAAAAGACAGTAAACAGTGAGGGGAAGGAGTCTGAGCAGGGAAGGGTGGGCAGGGAGTTGCCAGCCAGCAAGTGGTACCAGGGTCAAGAAGTCTCAGCACCAGAACAGATGGGCATTGTCTGTTGTTTCCTCTCCACACCAAGATCCAGGATCCCACAGATGCAGAGCACCTGTGCAGCTCCTCATGCAGGACTGGCAGGGCCAGCAGAAACACTGGGGATGCCCTAGTGGAATAACAATTTGGCACCCCCTCAAAGCGGTGTTCTCTAAATATTTCTTTAACATTTATTTAGTTAATAAAAGTCAAATAATTCTTAATGTTCAAAACAAGGGGCTTATTACATGCTCTTTTTTGAACCAGTTATCTACTTTCAAAGTATAATTAAACTGTTTTTAAAAATTGAACAATAAATGAATTATTCTCAGCAAATAATGCTTCCCCATGCATTGTTCAGTTGAGGAATTTCAGCTGAGTGCCCCTACTGACACACAGCTGTGCAGTGGCCAGTATTAGAGTGGAGGTTGGAAAAATTCTCAACAGCGTTTAGCAGGTTGTAGAGAGGAGTGTAGATGTTCACATTATCAAGAGCTGGACAAATATATATCTCAAGAACTATGAAAGAAGCTATATGTAGATACCTGAGTGAAATGTTGCTGTAATTCCAGGGATGTTCTAGCAATCCTCATTGATTACCTCTTCAAGCCACTAGCTGGCTGGCCTCTTGACACAAGTGAAGGATCTCAGCCATTTTGACACCCAGGTTATTTAGTATTACCTACATTCATGATGACTTCTGTCCAGACTAATGAGCCCAGGCCACGTTAGTTTGTCTTAAATAAATCCACATCCCCCTTCCTCTAACTGAGAAAAAGTGCTTTCCTAAAACTTCCATCTGCTTTGCCTCAGATTCTATTTTCTTCTAAGAAAAAAATAGCATGAAACTTTGGCTGCTATATCATTGACTTCAGCGTTCTTGTTTTCCCTCTTCTTGATTTTTTCACCTAATCATTCCCATTTTCTGTCACCCTCAGATGTGGAAGTCTGTAGTAGGTCATGATGTATCTGTTTCCGTGGAGACCCAGGGTGATGATTGGGACACAGACCCTGACTTTGTGGTGAGTGTGGAAATAGCTTTCCTTGGACAATGAAGGGCAGTGGGCAGGCGTGTGGGCCACTCTGTAACCCTTGAGGGGGCTTAGAAAAAGTCTGAGACTAGGATAGCCCTCATGGTGGGACTGCCTGGCAGGACAGTTTGCTGTCATGAGTGGGGCCTGCATGATAGCCTGTGCTGAGGATGGAAGGAGACAGGTGCGGAGGAGTTTGACATTGTGATTGACAGGCTATGGCAGGCTATGCTGAGGGAACAGGTAAACTGGGTGTCCTTTGGCCTGTGAGCCAGGATTTGAGCTGAACATGTATAATTTGGGGGAATTCGGAAGTTGTAGGAGACCTAAAGAAGAAAGTTTGAGGGATGCAGAGTAGAAAGGGAGGTTTCAGAGCTCACCAGCTTAATTTTAACATGGGGGCCTGGGTGGGATAAGCACAGAGAGGAGTCTGAGTAAAGTCCCTGAGTGCCGGAAGCAGCTGATGCAGGGGACGTGGGGGTTATGTGTGTCAGCTGTGTGGCCTCTCTCAGCCTGGCACATTTCTTGCCATCACTTATTGCTGAGTGTTGTCTTTTGTAGAATGACATCTCTGAGAAGGAACAACGGTGGGGAGCCAAGACCATTGAGGGGTCTGGACGCACAGAGCACATCAAGTAGGTACCAAAAGGCCTAGGAGGAGGGAAAGAGGTATGGAAAGAACCCAAGGAAATCTTGGAGACTCAGGAGAAGGCGAGGGGGGAAGGAAAGAGGGAAATTCCTGTCTGTGTGTCTTTGCTTTTCCTTCAGTCTGTCCCCAGGTGTCCCTTTGGGTGTCATTGTGTATTTGTTTCATGTCTCTCCTCTTATCCCCCCAACCCTATTATCTGTCTTTTATTTCTAACCACTCTGATATTTCCCCAACTGTGCCTATTATTATAACTGTTTCTCTTCCGTCAGTAAGGCATGAGGAATTCAGAGAGGGAAGTGCTGAGCTTGTATCATTTACTATCTATCTATTCACATAAATGTAAATGTGTGTCTGGATTGTAGGGTGACTTCTGATGGGCCAAGGGGGATTCAGTAAAATGTCAAGGTAAAGAACTCAGAATATATGCTGTAAAACAAGGACAATATCAGGTCCCAAATTTGTGTTTGGCTACTTAATAGAAGTAGGAAGCCATGAATGGTAATATGAAGAAATATGACACTTGGAAAACCTGTTGATGTATAGGGATCTTAAAGATTATAACCCAATATTTTACCAGAAAAAAAAAGCAAAACAAACAATAAACTCTGATACCATAACAGAGAAAGAAGTTACTCACAGACAAATCCAGGGGTTTCTGTGGGATATGTTGTGTATTAGGATTGAGAGATTCTCTCTTCTTTAATAATCCATGGATTATTCGGGATCGTCTAACCAGGGCTGTTTGCTTTGGATAGTGTCAGAATGTCCAATAGACGCAATAAACAGTATAACAGGAGCAAAATTTAAATAAATAGGCAAAATCAATCTTTTTTAAGCTCCATTTTAACTCCCCTCCCCCACAAACAGCAGTGTTTTTACCTCATTTTCTTCTAGATTTTAAAAAGTGTCAGTGGATTATCACATTGCACAAGAAACACACTATGAAAACCTGGCACGTGTTTATACAGTTTGATAATATTCAGTACTCCACAGTGTTGTTTAATCAGACATAAATGATTTAGTTCAAGTAACTGTAATGAATATCATATTTAAAGAAGGTAGGCAATTCTGGAAGCAGTTGGAAAGCAAAAACATGGAATTGGGTCATGCAGGAAGCTTCTTTGATGCTCCTCTGTAGGCTCATCAATCCTACCCAAAGTAAGACGTCTTTCCTTTTCTGAGAAAAGGCCGCTCAGTCCTAGTATCCTGAGAACTGTTAAGATAAGCATACAAACTCTCCTTGTACCTTTCCCCTCCCAGTGCCTGTCTTATGCAGAGTAGGAGTAGAACATTTTAAAGAAGACTCCTAAATCCCTGCCATGATCTTATGGAAAGAGCTGGAGTTTGGATATCAGATAGATTCAGATTCAATTCACAGCTTTACCATTAATAGCAATGTGAGTTAGACATATAGCCTCTCTGAAACTCAGCTTATTTATTTATCAAATGAGGATAATAATAGCTACCTGGCAGGTGTATGGTTAGAATTCAATGAACTAGCATATAGCAAAATCTAGTGCAGTACTTAGCACCACTTAGCAGCTCAATAATGTTATTTCTCTTTCCTGTTAATATAGATTAGTTGAATCAGATTTTCTTCCTAAAAACCTAAAAATAAACATGTAAACAGATGGCGATCTTCATTCTTCCTAAGTGGCGTTTACCTGAACTGTTGTGTTACACAGTCCAGTATATCTATTACTCTGACTGGTGACCCCTAGAGTTGTAAAATGTGGTGACCCTGGGTGTTTCCTTATTAGCCTAACTGAATCTATATCTGATAGAATAAGCGGTGGAGACATTCACACAAAAACCCACTCCCCTCCCGTTTACCCAGGCTACTGAGGTATAAAAGTTCAGTCTCTGCTAGTAACTAACCAGGTGATCCTGGACAGGTCACTTCCCTCTCTGATTCCCAGTCTTGCCATTGGGATCAAAAAGACCTCTAGAGGACCTTCCAATAGTAAGCCTCCAATACTCTGGGATTCTTTCTGGCTAGTGTGGGCTAGGACAACCTTTAAGGTCAGATGGGAATCACTAAAGCCCTTGGAAAGGAGGGGAAGTTGAACAGGAGAACAGTAGCTGCAGAGCTCAGATGACTCAAAGCAGGAAAAGGAAGTGATTGTGGTTCTCATTAATCTCACTACCATCCCCTACACCATGATCTTTCTTTTTTAAGTCTGCCTAAAATATATTTAGTTTGGGGAATGGTTTGGTAATTTAGTGAATAGTTCAAATGATCCTATCCATCCTTCATCTATTGTGTAGAGAAGTCCTGGGCCAGGCAGCTCCAAGCAGCCTAGTGTTTCCAGGAGCTGCCAGGTTTTCAAGGGCTCTTGCATTTTCTCCATCTTCTTCTCCCCACTTTTGCTCACTTGTGCCCATATGCCTCTTTTTTTTTTTTTATGTGGGATCTTCCCGGACCGGGGCACGAAACCATGTCCCCTACACCACCAGGAAAGCCCCCATGTGCCTCTTTACTGTCAATATACCCCTTCCCACCCCTGGCTGGATGTAAACACTGATCTGCTTCTTGTCACTACAGATTAGTTTTGCCTATCCTAGAATTTAATGTACTTGGAATAATATAGAAGGTATTCTTTTGTGTCTGTCTTCTTTCACTAAGCATAATATTTTTGAGATCTATTCATGGTCTTGTGTATATCAGTCTTTTTAATGTCAAGTAATTTTGCATTGTACAGATATACCAGAGTCTGGTTTATTAGCCTGTTGATGGACATTTGGGTTGTTGACAATTTGGGACTATTACAAATAAAGCTGTCATGAACATTTTGATCCAAGTCTTTTTGTTAACATATATTTTTACTTCTCTTGGGAAACACCTAAAAGTTGTAGAATTCCTGAATCATATAAAAAGTGTGTTTTAACTTTTTAAGAGACCAGTAAACTGTTTTCTGAAAGAAACGTTTTTTCACTCCTACAAATAATGTATGGGTTTCAGTTGCTCCACATCTTTGTCTATACTTGTTATTGTTAATATTTTTAATTTTAACTATTTTTGTAAGTGTGTGGGGATTTCAATTTGTATTTTTCTGCTAATTTTATTGAGCATCTTTTCTTGTGCCATTAATATATCTCCATTTATCTTCATTTTGAAGTGTCTATTCAAATCTCTTCCTCACTTTTAAAGTGGGGTCTTTGTATTCGTATTGAGTTTTAAGAGTTCTTTATATAGTCTGGATAAAAGTCTTTTGTGACATATGTGTTTTACAAATATTTTCTTCCAGACTGTGACTTGCCTTTTCATTTTATTAATGGCTTCTATTGAAGACCAGAAAATATTAATTCTGATGAAGTCTAATTTATCAAAATTTTTTATGGTTAGTGCTTTATGTGTCTAAGAAATTTTTGTCTACCTCAAACTGTGAAGATTTTTCCTATGTTTTGTTCTAAAAGATTTATAGTTTTAGCTTTTACATTTAAGTCTATGATCTATTTCAAATTTGCTTTTGCGTACAGTGTGAGGCAAAGACTGAGGCTCGTTTTATTTCCATAGGGATATCTCATTATTCCAACATCGTTAAAAGACTAATCTTTCCCCGCTGACTGAGCCGGCCTCTCTGACCACATACATGAGGGTCTGTTTCTAGACTATTTTATTGATTTATATGTCTGCTCTGGCCCACACTGACTGAGCCGGCCTCTCTGACCACATACATGAGGGTCTGTTTCTAGACTATTTTATTGATTTATATGTCTGCTCTGGCCCACACTGTACTGCACTGGTTGTTGTAGCTTTATTGTACTGCACTTTTCATTGCAGTCATGAAATCAGGTAGTCCTTCTCCTTTGCTCTCCTTTGAAAAAAAAAACCACTTTTTACCATCCTAGGACTTTACATTTCCACATACATTTTATTTTATTTTATTTTTAACATCTTTATTGGGGTATAACTGCTTTACAATGGTGTGTTAGTTTCTGTTTTATAACAAAGTGAATCAGTTATACATATACATATGTTCCCATATGTCTTCCATTTACATCTCCATCCCTCCCACCCTCCCTATCCCACCCCTCCAGGCGGTCACAAAGCACCGAGCTGATCTCCCTGTGCTATGCGGCTGCTTCCTCCCACTAGCTATCTACCTTACGGTTTGGTAGTGTATCTATGTCCATG
Organism: Neophocaena asiaeorientalis asiaeorientalis; assembly: GCF_003031525.2. Lineage (NCBI taxonomy): Eukaryota > Metazoa > Chordata > Mammalia > Artiodactyla > Phocoenidae > Neophocaena > Neophocaena asiaeorientalis. The sequence goes on along the minus strand of NW_020175533.1, from coordinate 1,523,288 downwards.
CTTCTCTCTCGCTTTGTTACAGCTTACCCTTCCCCCTCCCCATATCTTCAAGTCCATTCTCTAGTAGGTCTGTGTCTTTATTCCTGTCTTACCCCTAGGTTCTTCATAACATTTTTTTCCTTAAATTCCATATATATGTGTTAGCATACGGTATTTGTCTTTCTCTTTCTGACTTACTTCACTCTGTATGACATACATTTTAGAATTAGCTAGTCAATTCCTGCAAAAATGCCTGTTGGTGTTTTTAATGGGATTGCACTGAATCTATAGGTCATTTTAGAGAGAACTCACATCTTAATAGTCTTGAGTTTTCCAACCCACGAACATGGGATATGTCTCCATTTATTTAGGTCTTCTTTAATTTTTTCAGAAACGTCTGTGACTAGTATATAGAAATAAAATTGCTTTTAATAGTGATCTTGTCTCCTGGGACCTTTCTAAATGTACCTAATAGTTCTAGTAGCACATTTATATAGATTCTTTAGGATTTTCTACAACTATGATCATACTGTTTGTGAATAAAATCTTACAGTCTGTCACTCACTTTTGTGTTTTTACTTTTGTAATAAAAACAAAAAAAGCTGTTCCTTCTCCTAGCTCATCTTTGAGGTCCTGGGTGTCACTTGGTTTCTATAAACTGTATTGCTTCATCAATTCCAAGGTATTTTAAGCCTTAAAATAGAGATCTGAGAGTTAATGTGTTAAAAGTTTCTTAGGTATGCCAATTAGGACATTGAATTACAATTTTTTTTTCCTTTCTGTATTTCCACCTGATCACTATTTTCATACATTAATTATCTTTGTATTATCAGAGCCTAATGGTGCCTCACACTCAAAAAAGTTTAATATTTATTTAATAAAGGAATAATATAACTAACACATTTATAGTACCTTAGCTATATTCTGATGAATTTGGTAAGAAGTTGGTCTTTGTTGGCCCCAACATTTTCATTCAAATTATATTATCTATTGTCATGATTCTCTGACTAACCTCATTGTCATCTATTAGGTGGATATTCCTGAATCTCATTTTCTAATCCCTTTTAAAAACTTGTTTCAACTGTAATACAGTTATGATCCATGTAACAGTAATTGGATTTATTAAAACTTTGCTAATTTTTCCCATTTGAAAGTAATGTTTAGTCCCATTTTCTTCATTCTTCATCTGAACACTTTGGTTGGGAAATATTGGTCATTTACCTGTTCTTGGAACCAATAACTTTTCTGACACTGACAGTTCTAAAGTGTTGATGCTGTCGAAATAGCAACACAGGATCTCTGCCTTCACTGCTGCCAGAGGGTTTAGAGCAGGCACAGGAACAGAGGGTTCTTCCAGCTGTTAGCTTAATTTCATCTGGCTCAAAGCCAGTTTTCTAAAATTAACTTTGACTAAAGCTGAGAAGGCTTTTAAAAAAGACCTCTATTGGGCTTATACTACAAGGCCACAAGATGGATCTATTCTTCCACGAAAGAGGAGACTTTCTGATGTGAGATGGCCATTCTACCTGTAAGCAATATATCTGGTTTTTCTGAGCTAGCGAAGTCCCAGGAACATCACTATATCTCAGTTCCTTAAACCTCCATTTCTTGCTGCAGGAAGTCAAATTTTTTATTTAGGGTTCTCTTGCCCAAATATTTCTAAGAATCCCCAGTGGTCCTTATATGTGTCCAAGTATCAGTTCTGATTGTCACTTATTGGTGCTGGTGTTGGTGCTGGTGCTGAGCTGTCACTTCTTATCCTCAGCCCAAACAAATACAGAGAGGTATTCTCTACCCACATGGTAGAGATGAAAGTGAAGTAAGAAAGAGAATGCCTCCTTTTGGTGTTATGTTCTCTTAAGGACAGAAGTGTTCCAAATCAAGGTTATTTGAGCCTTAAAGTTTTGCAACAATTAGTGATGAGAGTGAATTTTATTAGTGAGCCTTTTTTAGTTTTTAGTTCTCTCAGGAATTAGCAGATATATGGGCAGTGTGAAGGGCATTCATTTTTGACAAGAAGAGTCACAGAATACTTAATGTATAGATAAATTTCCCAATGCTGCATTTTTCGTAATCATCGTTTTTAATGACTTCCTCATGTGCCATTGAAAAGTAATATTGCAATTTACTTAACTATTCCCCATTTTTTCCATATAAATTGTTTCTTGGTTCTTGCTATTAAATACAGTGTTTCAGTGAATATCATTAGACATTAAGCTTTGCCATATTTAAAACTATTTCCTTGGGGTAGACTTCTAGGACTAGAATGTGTGGGTAAAGGGTACATGAATATCTTTGTGCTTCTTGAGGTAGAGTACCAAACTGTTAAACAACAAATCCATTCAGAGAGGAAAATAACTTTTCAGTTGCTAGAATATAAGTAACACTGTCCTCTAATATTTAGGAACCTGAGACTAAATATCAGAAGGTTATTTAGTGAGCAAAATAACAGACTAGAGGAAATACTATTGGCTTATGGAGAGTTTATATCAGGCTGTATATGCAGACCACACTAACCTCCTACTCCCAGACCCAGCACAGGTACACTTTGGGGGCTATTGCTAAAAATGAACAGAACACACTGCAAGATTTCAGTTTTTCTGTGAAGGAGGGTTCGTTGACATCTCTGTGCTAGACGAGTCTCTGTGATGTGGTTACTTCCAGCATTCACCAGCTGAGGAACAAAGTGTCAGAGGAGCATGATGTTCTCAAGAAGAAGGAGATGGAATCAGGGCCCAAAGCATCCCACGGCTACGGAGGTCGGTTTGGGGTGGAAAGAGACCGAATGGACAAGGTGAGTTGAAAGGGGGATATTTGCTTTAAAAAAATAAATAAGTGAATTGATTCATTTGTTGGTTTTATGGTTTAAAACTTATTCAAAAGTAAAATATTCATTTGGGTTTTAAAAGAGAATGTCCACATATTATTTGTGTTATTTTTCCCCTGATTTCAACACATACAATATAGATGACGGAAAATGGGAGCCAAGAATTTAGAAGGGCTGGCCTAGTGTATGTAGACCCAGCCACACTGTAACTCCTTGACTAAGGAGACACACATAGAGAAGGGGAAAATATGTTTTAAAATCACTTACTGCTTTTAAATGGATGTGTCTCTTACTGGTTTCTTTACTGTATATTTAGTGTTCTTTTTGTACATATTTTATACATCACTTAATATGATTTGCACATAGATGTGAAAAATATTTATGTGAATTTATCTATTAGATGTCCTCAAATATATTATTATTTTTCCTTTATCCATTAGATACTATGAAAGTATGATAAAAAGAAAGCCTGTATGTTGAATTGTATTTTTCCATTGACTTTCCTAACCTCAAAGATAAAGATATAGGACTTCCCTAGTGGTGCAGTGGTTAAGAATCCACCTGCCAATGCAGGGGACACGGGTTCGATCCTGGTCGGGGAAGATCCCACATGCTGCGGAGCAACTAAGCCCATGGGCCACAACTACTGAGCCTGCGCTCTTGAGCCCAAGAGCCACAACTACTGAGCTCACGTGCCACAACTACTGAAGCCCGCGCACCTAGAGCCCATGCTCTGCAACAAGAGAAGCCACTGCAATGAGAAGCCGGCACACCACAACAAAGAGTAGCCCCCGTTTGACGCAACTAGAGAAAGCCCGAATGCAGCAACGAAGACCCAATGCAGCCAAAAATAAATAAATAAAAAATAAATAAATTTATTTTAAAAAAAGATAGAGATATATTCCTATAAGAAAAAAGAGTTAATCTCCAAGGAGAAAAAGCGATTTAATGAAAGCTGTTAGTTCACCCTTCTGTCATTGTGTAAAGTGCAAAGTAGGCATTGTATTCTCCCACAGAATTCCTAGGAAAGAGTAAAATAGATAAGCAGTCATTCATTCCTGAATTCAGCAAACAAAGTTGACCTACACAGACCCAAAAACACTGCAAAATGAGCTCCCAGGAGCTCATATAGGGCAGTGTTTCACATCCATCTCTGTATTAATATTTATCCCAGCATGGAATCGGAAATTCAGGAGGAAGAAGAAACTTTCTAATTTCTTCTTAGTTGAGACTCTGCAAGGTATCACTATTTGGTTTGAAGTATTATTCAATTCCAAGATTATTAAAGCATCCATATCCAAATATTAAAAGAGACATACCTTTCAAAACCAAGTAGAAAATGGTAGATGGAGAAAAAAGTGGAGGGGAATAAAAAACAGTTAAATTATATGCCATCTTGGACTATTCACGGTGTTGTCTACCAGCCCGCTTTGGTATAAAGAGTCAATCACTGTTAATATTAGGGCCCAGGCTGCACTTCTGAACTTTGATGGTTGTGTAGGAACAAAGATCCAGAACAAAAGCACCTGGCTGTGTTAAATATTCAGTCCGGGCTATGGCATCTAGTCAGTCCCCTTAGGTGTCTCCCCAGTAACTACCCTCATTTCTATTTTGATGCACAAAGCCCGTGTTTCACCCTCTCTTTAAGCAGTGGTTTAAACACCTCCCTGTCTATGTAGTCTCTATCTTTCTGGTTCCCAACCCATCCTATGGGAGTTTCCTAAATGATGGGTTCCTAGTGGTATTAAAGAAGAGTCAGGATGTGCAAGATTCCAGAAAAAGTCATCTTGCTCTCCCATCACACGTTCCTTGGCACTCCGTCAGAGATTATCAGTGTGACCTAGAGTGGAATTTCTTGTATTCTTACATCCCATCCTATCTCTGATCATTTTATTTTTTCATGGTCATTTTTATCTTCTCACTCATTCTGATCTTGATTTTTCTCAGAGTGCTGTGGGCCATGAGTATGTTGCTGAGGTGGAGAAGCACTCTTCCCAGACTGATGCTGCCAGAGGCTTTGGGGGCAAATACGGAGTGGAGAAGGACAGGGCAGACAAGGTAAGTGACAACTCTCTCCCTGTGCCACCCAACTCAGATCATGTGGGACTTACCAACAATCACCTTGAATGTAGGTCTGTGCTTCTCCTGTGGAAAGATGGGGCAGTGGCCTCACGGAGGGTCCATCATGAGGATGGCTCCCACACCTCCCTCAGCAAGTTCTTTGGTGCCGCTGTTGGAGGCCACATGCTGACCTGGAAGGTGTTAATTTAAAAGAGACAAAGACTCCCAAACTCTGAATAAGGAATCCCTAAGCCATTGTTTTATTGTTTTCCTCCCTGCATTTTATTTTATTTATTTGTTTATTTTTTAAACATCTTTATTGGGGTATAATTGCTTTACAGTGGTGTGTTAGTTTCTGCTGTATAACAAAGTGAATCAGCTATACCATATATCCCCATATCCCCTCCCTCTTGCGTCTCCCTCCCACGCTCCCTATCCCACCCCTCTAGGTGGTCACAAAGCACCGAGCTGATCTCCCTGTGCTATGTTAAGCCATTGTTTTATCATACCTGTATGCATGAAGGGAGAAGAGGAAATTCCAAAGCTCCTCCTTTGGTCTAATATGAAAGCCTTATAAATATTTATGCCTTTCAGGAAAACAGACGTATCAGCTGAAATATTATTACAATGGTAGCAAATAATCAAGTAAAACAACTAATTAAGGTTACAATGTTTTTAGAAGGTGAAGGTTACTTTTCACAGGACTTAGTACTAACTCCTTGAAGTCCAGGTGTTTTAAAGACTCCTTTGTACAAACAAGTAGTGATAGTTTTAAAGAGAGAAAGAGAAAAAGGACAGCATGATTACAGACGATAGAGTGGTCCAGAGAGTACGATTGATAACTCATTCATGTTCTCATTTTCACACCTTAGTAGATCAGATTCTTTGAGCTCATTCTTTATGGGGCTGAGTAGTGTCTCTGCCCTGCAGCAGCACACAGAGGGGACATTTCCTTCACAGCTAGCTGAGATTTTGTTTGTTTGTTCGTTTGTTTAACCTGCAGCTGTTAATAAGTAGGCCTGAATCCTTAAAGCTAAGTGTTAGAGTGTTATTTGAATTGTAGGGGTAAAAAAACCCAGAAAAGTTCAAAGCATACTGTAAGGTAAAGTAAAAGCACAGAGGATAATTTTTAAAAGCAGTAATGGAATATGGAGCACGTAATGGTCTCTAATCAGGGTGCAGTTTCTCTTCCTTCTTGGCTCCCCTACTGCCTTTGCCTAATCTTTCACTGTTCTTTCTTTCAATTCCTGCCTCACCAGCCACAAACCGAATCACCTTAACAATCAGTGTGTCTTGTAAATCAAGAAACAATACATACTAATAACTTTTTTTTAAATAAATTTATTTATTTTACTTATTTATTTTTGGCTGCATTGGGTCTTCATTGCTGCCCACAGGCTTTCTCTAGTTGTGGTGAGTGGGGCCTACTCTTTGTTGTGGTGCGTGGGCTTCTCGTGCAGTGGCTTCTCTTGTTGCAGAGCATGGGCTCTAGGCGCATGGGCTTCAGTAGCTGTGGCACAAGGGCTCAGTAGTTGTGGTTCTTGGGCCCTAGAGCACAGGCTCAGTAGTTGTGTCCCATGGGCTTAGTTGCTCTGCAGCATGTGGGATCTTCCCGGACCAGGGCTCAAACCTGTGTCCCCCGCGTTGGCAGGCGGATTCTTAACCACTGCACCACCAGGGAAGTCCCATACTAATAACTTTTAAAATGCAAAATCTAGACTTGCTTAGGGACATATTACTGAGCCATATGGAGACATAGCTAGGTTAGATATTTGCCAATATATCCAGTTCCAAAGCAGCTAGGATCCAGATTCTCCTGGTTGCCTCTCATCCCACCAAAATCTACATCTCTGGGTTTCCACTGTTGTGTAAGGAAAGAGAATAGGCACAGTATAATCAGTCAGTATAGGATGATATCTCTTACATGTGCACAGTGCTGCTTTATAGTTTAAAAGGCAGTTTTCTAGCTATTATCTCATTTTAGTTTCATGAGACTTAGGAAGAAAAACACTAATTTGCTGAGTGCCCACACTTTATGTATCTTGCCCCATTTAGTCCTCACAATATCCCAAATAAGTTGGAATCATTTTACAGTTGAGGTTAATAAGGCAGGTATACCTATTTTCATTTCATATTTAAAGGGCCCAAGGGGGACTTCCCTGGCAGTCCAGTGGTTAAGACTCTACACTTCCACTGCAGGGGAGCACGGGTTCCATCCCTGGTCAGGAAACTAAGATCCCACATGCCTCCGTATGGCCAAAAGAAAAACAAAACTAAAAAAAGAGGCTGAGGCTTAGTAATATTAAAGGACATACCTAAAGTTACACAACTACAAATAGGAAAGGCGGGGTTGGGGTTTGGATCTAGAGCTATCTGTGTCCAGGGCCCATGGTCATTGGTTTGTAGCACACTGCCTTTACACCAGCCTGTCAGGGTACTGTCTGTTTCTACATTGAACCCCCATACTCAGCTCTGAGCCCCTATAACTAACCCCTGGGCTGAGCTATAGGTGTAAGGGTAAGTGAGAGCGGGAGAAAATGTTCGTCTCTGACTCTAATCAATTCTCTCTCCTTTTCTCTGTAGTCAGCTGTTGGCTTTGATTACAAAGGAGAAGTGGAAAAACACACATCTCAGAAAGGCAAGCACCCTGCATTTCAGCCTTAGCAACCTGACTGCCCAGACTTCAACTTCCAACAGCCATCATCGACTCCCTTTAGTTCCATGGCCCCGTTCCCTGCTATTTTATTTTATTTTTAAATCCAAGCATGTACTTGCTTCTTTTTTTCTCCTATATTGCTTTCTATGAGCTTGGTCAAGTTTTCTTTAGTCCCATTTCCCCTCTAATGGATCAAAAATAGGATATTATACTCCTTTATTTTAGGAAGTTATTCCTAAGTTTTAATGTGCATCTGCGGCTTAAGTTTTAAATTAATCACTATTTCTTCCTGAGTAACACAGGAAATGAAGAATAATTTAATTACATTTCTTCTACATTCTACAGTCTTTGTACCAACTGAACAGTTGTTTAGTATATCGATTACATGTGTTTGTTTTTAAACCCCACAAAAATTAATCATTATTATCACTAGGTGAAGGCTTATTTAAATTGACCAACATATTTACCAGTTTACTAGCTCATCATTGTTTATAATATTTCATTGTTTCCTCCTTACTTCTTCTATTCCTTCTTGCTAGAGTATATCCTTTGATAATTCTTTCCGTGAGAGTCTATGAGAGAACTCCCAGGCTTTGTCTGAAAAAAAAATTTATTTTGCTCCATTCTTCATTGTTATTTTCCCTTCATCATGTTGAAGATACTATTCCATCATCTGTGGCATTTCTCTTGGGTTAGTCTAATCATCATTCCTTTGTACATAACATGTCTTGTCTCTCTTTTTGTTTTGTCTCATGAAAATTTTTCTTTTTGTTTCTGATGTCCTGAAATATCATCAGGCTATATCTAGGTGTTGATCTATTTTTATTATTCTACATGAGACTTATTGCTCCTCTTCAACCTGAGAATTAACTTTCAATATGAAAAGTTCTTGGGCATTTTCTCTTTAGATAGTGTCTCTCCTCTCTTCTCTTTTATTCTTTCTTCTGGAACTCAGATGTATATTAGAACTTTCAATTCTCCATCTCTCTCTCTCTTTTAAAAAAGACTTTATGTTTTCAGAACTTTTTAGATTTAGGACAAAATTGAGAGGAAGTTACAGTCCTGCACCCATACATGCATAGCCTCCCCCATTATCAACATCACTGACCAGAATGGTGTGTGTATATATTTTTTTCCTTTCTTTCTTTTTTCTTACCAAGGATGATTCTATACTAACACATCAAAGTCAGCCAAAGTCCATAGTTTACTTTAGGGTCCGCTCTTGGTGTTGTGCTTTCTATGGTTTTGGACAAAAGTATACTGACATATATCCATCATTATACTGTCATACAAGGTATTTTCCGTGTCCTAAAAGTCCTCCTTGCTCTGCCTATTCATCTCCCTCATCCCTCAGCAACCACTGATTATTTTTTGTCTCTATAGTTTTGCCTTTTACAGAATATTATATGGTTGGAATCATATACCATGTAGCCTTTCCAGATTGGCTTCTTTCATTTAGTAATATGCATTTAAGTTTCCTCCATGTCTTTTCATAGCTTGGTAACTCATTTTTTTTTTTTGCTGAATATTATTCCTTTGTCTTGATGTACCCCAGTTTATTTATCCGCTCACCTACTGAAGAACATAGTGGTTGCTTCCAAGTTTGGGCGATTATGAATAAAGCTGCTATAAACATCTGTGTGCAGGTTTTTGTGTGGACCTACATTTTCAGCTCCTTTGGGTAAACACTAAGGAGTGCAATTGCTGGATCCTATGGTAAGAGTATGTTAAGTTTTGTAAGAAACTGCCGAACTGTCACTCAAAGTGGCTGCACCATTTTGCATTCCCACCAACAATGTATGACAGTTCCTGTTGCTCCACGTCCTCACCAGCATTTGGTGTTGTGAGTAGTCTGGATTTTGGCCATTCTAATTGGTGTGTAGTGTTATATTATTGTTTTAATTTGCATTTCCCTGATGATATATGATGTAGAGCATCTTTTCATATGCTTATTTGCTATCTGTATATCTTCTTTGGCAAGGCATCTATTAATATATTTGACCTATTTAAAAAGTTGGGTTGCTTGTTTTGTTATTGTTGAGTTTTAAGAATTCTTTGTATATTTAGGGTAACAGTCCTTTATGACACGTGTCTTTTGCAAAGATTTTCTCCCAGTGTAAGGCTTGTCTTCTCATTTGCTTAACATTGTCTTTCACAGAGCAAAAGTTTTTAAAATTTTAGTGAAATCCAGCTTATCAATTATTTCTGTCATGTGTTGTGTCTTTGGTGTTGTATCTAAAAAGGCATCACCATACCTAAGGTCATATAGGTTTTCTCCTATATTATCTTCTAGGAGTTTTATAGTTTTGCATTTTACATTTAGGTCTATGATCCATTTTGATTTAATTTTTGTGAAAAGAGAATTTTTGTAATGCATGTGTCTAGATTCATTGTTTTTTTAATCTGTGGATGTCCACTTGTTCCAGCACCATTTGTTGAAAAGACTATCTTCTCTTCATCGTGTTACCTTTGCTCCTTTGGCAAGCATCGGTTAACTATAATTATGGAGGTCTATTTCTGGGCTCTCTGTTCTGTTCCACTGATTTATTTGTCTAGTGTTTCACCTCTACCACACTGTCTTCATTACTTTAGCTTCATAGTAAGTCTTAAAGTCTGGTAGTGTCAGTCTTCTAACTTTGTTCTCCTTCAATATTGTGTTGGCTATTCTGGGTCTTTTGCTTCTTCATATAAACTTTAGAAACTGTTGATCCAAAAAATAACTTGCTAGGGTTTTGATTGGCGTTGCACTGAGTCTATGGACCAAGTTGGGAAGAACTGACATCTTGACAACATTGAGACTTCCTATCTATGAACATGGAATATCTCTCCATTTACTTAGTTTTCTTTGATTTTGTTCATCAGAATTTCATAGTTTTCCTCATATAGATCTTATACATATTTTAAGTTTATACCTAAGCATTTCTTTGTTGGGGTAGTAATGTAAATGATATTGTATTTTTAATTTCAAAATCCACTTATTTGTTGCTTGTATATAGGAAAGCAATTGACTGTTGTATATTAACCTTGTATCCTGCAACCTTGCCATAATTGCTTATTTGTTTCAAGAGTTTGTCAATTCTTTTGGATTTTCTACATAGACAGTCATGTCATCTGTGAACAAAGACAGTTGTGTATCTTCTTTTCTAGTCTACATACTTCTTTTCTTGCATTATTGCATTAGCAAAGACTTCAAGCACAATGTTGAAAAGGAGTGATGAGACAGGCCATAGTTGCCTTGTACCTGATCTTAGTGGGAAGACTTTAAGTTTATCACCATTAAGTATGATACTAGCTGTAGAGTTTTTGTGGGTAGTCTTTATCAAGTTGAGAAATTTCCCCTCTATTTCTAGTTTACTGAGAATTTTTATTGTGAATTGTGTTGGATTTTGTCAAATGCTTTTTCTGCATCTATTGATATGATCATGTGATTTTTCTTTTTTTCTTGTTGATGTGATGGATTATGCTAATTTATTTTCAAATGTTGAACCAGCATTGCATACTTAGGATGAATCCCACTTGGTCATGGTAGATAATTATTTTTATACATTGTTGGATTCGATTTGTTAATATGTTGTTGAGGATTTTTGAATCTGTGTTCATGAGAAATACTGGTCTCTAGTTCTCTTTTATTGTAATGTCTTTGTCTGGTCTGGGTATTAGAGTAATGCTGACCTTATAGAACAGTTGTGAAGTATTCCCTGTGCTTTTATCATCTGAAAGAGTGTGCAGAGGACTGGTATAATTTCTTCCTTAAATATTTGGTGGAATTCACCAGTGAACCCATGTGGGCCTGGTGCTTCCTGTTTCGGAAGATTATTAATTATTGATTCAAATTCTTTAGTAGATATAGGCCTTTCAGGTCATCTGTTTCTTTTTGTGTAAGTTTTGGCAGTTGTGTCTTTTCAAGGAACTGGTCCATTTCATCTTGGTCATCAAATTTATGGGCATAAAGTTGTTCATAGTATTATTTTATTACCTTTTAATTTCCTTGGAATCTGTTGTAATGTAGCCTCTTTCATTTCTGATATTATAGTAATTTATGTTCTCTCTTTTTTTCTTTGTTAGCCTGACTAGAGGCTTATCTATTTTATTGATCTTTTCAAAGAACCAGCTTTAGGTTTCCTTGATTTTCTCTATAGGCTTCTTGTTTTTAACTCCATTGATTTTTTTGCTCCAATTCTTATTTAGTTTTTCTGCTTACTTTGTATTTAATTTGTTCTTCTTTTTCCAGTTTCCTAAGGTGGACACTTAAATTGTTGATTTTAGGTCTTTTTTCTTTTCTAATATATGCATTGCTTTTCCTTATACACTGCTTTCACTGCATCCAAAATTTTTAATAAGTTGTGTTCTTGATGTCTCTTAATTTCTCTTGTCTATCTCCCTCTCTTCATCTCCCTGTGTTGTATTCTGGGTAATTCCCTTGGATCTTTGTTAAGTTCTGTAACTCTCCCTTCAGCTGTATTTAATTATCATTTAAGTTGTCCACTAAATTTTTAACTTTACATCATGTATTTTCATTTGTGCAAGTTCCCTTTGATTCTATAGAAAATCTGCTGATTCCTTTTCCATAATGCCCTATTGCTTTCCTTATGTTTTTCACCCTTCTTTAACTCTTTAATTATTTTTAAAGTATTCATTTTATAATTTCTTTCACATTGTTATATTATTTGCAGTTCTTGAGGGTGCTAATTCTTCTGTTCAGTTAATCTATTTTTCCTCATGGTTATTTATTTTTTTGGTGGTTTGTAATTTTTGTTTGCAAATTTATTTCAGTGGGGGGAAAGGGATATTTGTTTTATGAGAGTTTTATGTGCCCTGGGTTGAGAAGTTTCCCATCAGAGAAACTATGCCTTTATTTCTGTCTGAGTTCTAGGGGTTTTAATAGTAATAGACCATGTTTTCTTTATGATTTTTGTTTTCTGTTATGAATGCAATTTCTTAAGTAGATACAGGTCTATTCAGTCTTCTGATTTTTTCTTAAGTCAGTTATGGTATAGTGTGCTTTTCAAGGAATTTTTCCATTTTTATCTATATTTTCAAATATATTGGCATAACTTCATTTATAGTATTCCCTTATTTTCTTTTTAACCTCTGTAAGATCTATAGTGATATGTTCACTTTCACTTCTGATATTGTTAATTTGTGTTTTTTCTCTTCTTAATTATTTTTGCTAGAGATTCATCAGTATTATTTTTTATTAATTTCAAAGAAGTATCTTTTGGCTTTGCTCATTTTCTCTATTATTTACTTGTTCTTAAAATTCTATTGAATTCTGCTCTTATCTTCATTATTTTTTCTTTCATTTTAATGTGGGTTTAGTTTGTTCTTTCTGTAGCTTCTTAAGGTAGAAACTTAGATAATTGATTTTAAACCTTTGTTTACTGTATGGGCTTTTAAAACTATATATTTCCCTCTAAACCCTGTTTTTACTACATTCCACAGTCATGCATATTTTAATTTTCATTCAGTTCAAAACATTTTCTAATTTTCCTTTTCATTTCTTCTCTGACCCATGAGTTATTTAGAAGTGTGTTGCTTATTTTCCAGGTATTGGGGAAATTTTCTAATTTTATTGTTATTAACTTCTAATTTAATTCTATTGTGATCAGAGGATATGTTATCTCATGTTCCAATCTTTTGAAATGTATTGAAACTTTTTATAAGGACAAGCATGTGGTCTATCTTGGTGAATGTTATATGTGCATGGAAAAAATGTGTATTATGCAGTTTGGGGGTGCAATATTCTGTAAATGTCACTTAGGTCTTGATAATGTTATTTGGGCCTTCTATAATTTTAGATTCTTTTTGTCGAAATTTTCTATTAATAATGAGAAAAGAGTGTTAAAATTTTCAACTATGATCATAGATTTGTCTATTTTGCTTTCTGCTTTGCTTCATGAGTTTTTATTCTGATAATAGGTTTATACCAGCATATATATTCCTGATGAATGACAAGTTGCACTCTTATCATTGAGTTATGTCTCTCTTATCTTTTATAATGCATTTTGTCTTGGGGTCCATTTTGTCTCATATTCATGCCATCCTTCTGATGCTTACTGTTTCTGTGGTATATATTTTCCTACATCAGTATTCAATTAATTTCTCAACTTAGAATTTCTGTATGATATAAGTAGCATGAAACTGGATGTTTGTATCCCACACCTTCAGGTGTAGGCTTGGAGTTTCCAAGTCTCATAGGTAAAACTTCCTTCTCTAAAAGCTAAAAAAAAACTACAGTTCCTCTCCCTATTTCCCTGGACAGGTAAGTAGGCTTTTTCTAGAATTCTTTTATAGGAGTGGGCAGAACCTGCTCTCCAGCCACCTGTTCTTATAGGAAGTAGGACCCCAGACCCTAGATCCTAATCCCTAGGCACTAAATTTGGGACTTAAAACAGGTTGGGTTTTCTATGTCAGCTCATAATTACCATCATGTCAACTGTTTTGATTCATCTGTTTGTTTCTGGAGCCGGGAATTTTTTTCTTCTTTTCTTTTGAGATTCACTATTTAAAAAAGAAAAAAAAGAGAGATTGCTCTATTTTTCTGACGTTGCTAAGTGTTTATATAGGATTAGGGAAAGGCATATATTTCATATGCATCTCTCTTTTTTTCTGGAAGTCTCTCCTCTATACTCTCTATACTTTCTCCTTCCTTGAAGAAGGGAGAAAATTCAAATGATCTTCTCATCTTGAAATGGAAGTAAGGGAGGAGAGGAAAAGAGTGAACATTGTTTAAAGCTTACAGAAGTTGCTTAGAACAACATTTCTCTTTCATTTCCCAGTATTCAAGCCCCGCTCTCTTCCTGGGCCCCTATCACCCTGCACCCATCCCTCCTGACTCTTCTCTTCCACAGCACTTCCCCGTGGGCTGAGAGTGAGCTCTCACGACTGCTCCTTCCACCATAGATTACTCTCATGGCTTCGGTGGCCGTTATGGGATAGAGGAGAACAAACGGGACAAGGCAGCTCTGGGATATGACTACAAGGGAGAGACAGAGAAACACGAATCCCAAAGAGGTAAGTTGGGATTGGGGAGGAGGGAGGTCACAGGGTACATGGAGCCCTCCTTCTGTCCCTGAAGGCTGACATGGAAGACCCAGAATATGAGGGGCAGGTATGCAGGAAGTGGTGGGATGAAGAGTAAGTGTACGTATATAGGGGTAGCTGGGAGGAGATCAACAGGGGTGGAGGGGAAAACAGCAAACTAAGGAGCAGGACAGAGGAGGGTGACCAAAGAAAAGGGATCACTGAGAAAGGGATGAAGATAGGCCGGGTGATGGCAAGAGGGTGATTTGGCTGTGAGTCTTAGAGGCCCCTCTGCTTCACGGAGAGAAAGCCTTCTTCCCTGGGACACATAGGGGATGGCTGGGTGGCACTCTTCAATTTTTCCTGTTTCTTCCCTTATATTTTCCCCTTTTCTGTCACTTCTTTCTTTTTGTTTCTCTCTTCCCATCTCTCATCCCTCCATTCTCTCTCAAGTGTTTTTCTCCCCATCCTTTTTCATCTTTTCCCACCCATGCCTCTCTATCATCTGATTTTCACACTTTCTCATTGATCTTTCTCTTTTCCTCATTCCTGTCTTCTGGTCTTCCTCCTCACTGCTCCCACTCCCTCTTCCCATACATTTCTAGCATTTTAACTCCTCTTATGACTCTCAGATCTTTCCATCCTGCAGATTATGCCAAGGGCTTTGGTGGTCAGTATGGCATCCAAAAGGACCGAGTGGATAAGGTAAAGCACCAGACCACTAGTGTCTTGAGAATGGTTCCCTGAAGTACATGGAGAAGAGTGAGAGGCAAAGCTGGAAAAAGGATAGGCAAAGCTAGGTGTCCTGCACTGTCCTTCTGGTGTCCTTCTCTCCCCATTGACTGCCCTCAGCATCTAAAGGGCATGTCTTCTGAAGCCTGAGATTTTTTTTTTTAGTATTTATTAATTTTGGCTGTGCCAGGTCTTAGTTGTGGCACGCGGACTCTTAGTTGCAGCATACGTGCAGGATCTAGTTCCCCAACCAGGGATTGAACCTGGGCCCCCTGCATTGGGAGCATGGAGTCTGACCCAATGGACCACCAGGGAAGTCCCAGAAGCCTGAGCTTTAACTAAGGAGAGTGGAGGGAGGCAGAGAGACAGAGAAACAGAAAAACTCCAGGAAAAGGTATTCGAAATTTCATTGATTGCTTGGCATTGATTAACTCAATCAATAATTTCTTCCCACTCCATTCAGTTGTCCCCTACACCTCTTCATGTACTGGCCTGAGACCCTCCTGCATTCCAGGCAACTGGACTTAGAGGTGTGAGATTCCAGGAGCACTGAGCTTTTTAAAAGGAGAGCTAATCCCACGGGTCTAGAACTTCTTTACCCCTCTCTCTGCCACAAAACAACACTATTTGAATACCCTGTCTAACTATAAGCATCAAAAGGTTAGGGAGACCTCCTATAGTGACCCAATCACCGATACTGCCTTCTGGATTATTACCACTCCCTTCCCCGTCCCCACCACTACACATACTGTTCTCTTACCTGCAGAGTGCTGTTGGTTTCAATGAAATGGAGGCCCCAACCACAGCTTATAAGAAGACAACACCCATAGAGGCTGGTAAGTTTTAATTCCCTTTCTCTGTGCTCTTCAACCTCTTCTCCCTTCTCATTCTTTTTTCTTCTTAGACTACCTATTCCAAGCCTTTACCTACCTAGATTAGCTGAGGTAGACTTGACCCCTACCCTCATATTCCCAGATTCGCTCTCCTAGAAAAAATTAGGTTAAGTGGATATCTGAGTGACACTGGTGAAGAAACTGTAAGCAGAGAACAGAGGGAGGAAGGGAGGGAGCCATTTGGGAAGAACACATAAGGAAAGGAGCTTTGGATGGGGGATAGAGGGTAGATGGTGGCCAGAGGGCATACAGCTTTAAGAAATGTGGACAGAGAAGATGCAGGTTAGGAGAACAAGCCTTATGATTTAAAAAGGGCAAGAGTCTGAGATCACATGGCCGGGCTGTATGGAAATCTAGGCATCAGGGTTACCTTATCCTCCTATAACCCCCTTGTTCCTTCATTGATACCTCTTTACCTCCCTTTCCATGAGTCTCCTCTCTACCTGCTCTTCTTTGGATATTTAACTGGTTCCTCTTCTTCATTCCAGTGCCACTCCCCTACCTCCAACCCAAGACAACCCTAATTTTTCTTGCCTGTGTCTGCAGCTTCCAGTGGCGCCCGTGGGCTGAAGGCAAAATTTGAATCCATGGCTGAGGAAAAGAGGAAGCAGGAGGAAGAGGAGAAGGCACAACAGAAAGCCAGGCAGCAACAGGAGAGAAAGGCCTTGGTAAAGATGAGCCATGAGGCTCAGCCACCAGTGACCACTATGGAAGAGCCGGTGGTGTCAGCCCCATTGCCCAAGAAAATCTCCTCAGAGGTAAGTGTTTGGCCCTTCGGGATCCACGTCAAGGATTCCTTAGGCCCAGACAAGAGCCTAAGGGGCCTGTATTCTTAGTAGAAAATAAGGCACAGGCCTCCCCTGTGTTAGGCAAAGTCTACAGTTGCTATCCCTGTCTTCAGGAAGATTTCAATCTGATTGTGTAATTAAGCTTCATATATACATATGAGAATGTTAGCTGAAAAAGACCAAGATTTACGTAGTACAACAGAAGATAGGTCACCAGCCAGTGCAGTCAATTACTGCTGCAACAAGAGGAAGGAGCTGTCATTTCAGGTTGGAGCCCATCTTGAGGAATGGATGATTTGAACTGGCAGAGGTAGGAAGGGGTATTCCAGGTCAGTACAAGAGAGGAGATGGAAGTTTCTTGCTCACTGGAAAGTTGCTTCATCCTCCACAGGCCTGGCCTCCAGCAGGGAGCTGTCTGTCATCAGAGTGTGGGCCTGTGAGAACCAGTAGGGAACAACCAGTGCCTACCCAGCCCCCAAGGCAGAATCCCCCAGAGGTAAGCAGAGCCCCAAAGATTCTCTGCTCCTTCCCCATCTCCTCATGTCCTAGTAGGTGGGCTGTACAGCGTGATCAACGATCCTGGTTTGTCTGGGACTATCCTGGTCTTAGCACTGAAAGTCTCATATTCTGGGAAATCACCCAGTCCTGGGAAGACTAGGATATTTAGTCATCCTAGCTGTCATCTTTCACCTTTTTTTTTTTTTTGCTTTTGCTTTTGCTTCAGTGTTTTCTTGGTCTTCCAAGCATTCTGACTTGCTTTCTGCTTCCCTTCTATCATCTTTTGGTAGGTGCTTTGAGTGGATGGGTGTGGGAGGTTGATGAATGAAGAGGGATGAAAGATTGTGTTCCCTAGGAGAGGCTGTTAGAAGGATGCAAGGATGGAGGGTAGAATGGAAGCATGGGGATGGGTGGGGTCTTAGCAGTCCTCCATTGGGAGATTTTGGAGAGGCAGCTCCTGGTGAACAGATGTCACCCTGCTTCTCAGGACAATGAGGAGCCCCCAGCTCTGCCCCCCAGGACTCCAGAAGGCTTCCAGATGGAGGAAGAGCCAGTGTATGAAGAAGCGCCTGAGCCTGAGCCCGAGCCTGAACCAGAGAATGACTATGAGGATGTTGGGGAAATGGACAGACATGAGCCAGATGAGGAACCAGAGGGCGACTATGAAGATGTGCTCGAGCCTGAGGATCCCTCTTTTTCCTCCACTCTGGCTGGTGAGTGGTGGGGCAGCTCCTGGATTTGGTCAGCTGTAGGGGAGAGGAAGAGGGAGAATTCCCCCATTACACAGAAGGACCTGTCTATTTTCCTTCTCCATGTTGATGAGACCATATTCATATTTCTCATTATGCAGGATCATCAGGCTGCCCGGCTGGGGCTGGGGCTGGGATCTCAGCTGTAGCCCTGTATGATTACCAAGGAGGTAGGTTGGGAGTGGCCTGAGGGGTCTGGTGCCTGGAGGCCCTTGATACATGAGAACGGGGATGGATTCTGGGGGTCAGGATAGGGCCCAGACTTGGTATCAAGAACAGGCCTATTTCCCTTCCTGAGGTTTAAAGGGGACACAGGGGTGGAGGGATTCCTGCCTGACCATTCTAATATCCTGTCAATTTTCTCCCCAGAGGGAAGTGATGAGATTTCCTTTGACCCAGATGACATCATCACTGACATTGAGATGGTGGATGAGGGCTGGTGGCGGGGACGTTGCCACGGCCACTTTGGACTCTTCCCTGCAAATTATGTCACGCTCCTCCAGTAACTGTGGCTGTCTGTCTTCTGCACTGTGACTTCCCTTGTCCCAAGTGGCTCTGCCTCCACCCGCTTTCCATTTCTGCTGCAAGTGTCTGACAGGATGTCATGACTTGCCTGAAGCTCTAGACAGACTTGTCTCTCCCTCTCCATTAGGGTTTGGGGCAGAGACAGCATGAGGAAGGAGGTCTCCTTCCCCTCGGTGTCCTGTCTATCCTGGATACCCTAGATGATCTCAGGGATGTTTATCTTGTGTCCTGCCTCCTTCCCCATGAATCCCCCCTCTAACACCCACCCACCCCCCACTCTAACTTCCTTTGTTTGTGAACTCTGAGCTTCCTAGTTTGCTTACCTGGGAAGGTATGTTTATATTTCCTGGTTGTGCTGTTTGCTCACTTTCCTTCTCTGCAGAAATATCTCTGAATCTTTTCTCTGCTCAGTCCTAAAGTGGAAATAAAGCAGGACCATGACTCACCTCTATTCTGAGGTAAATAGTACTTTTTAATGCAGCCCTCAATGGTCCTGACTCTCATGGCTCCAATTCTCCTCCCATCTTTCAGGGATATCCAGAAAACTCCCTCCTCCACTGCCCATCACTCTGCACCCTGGATGTCAAGGGCCGTGCCCTTTCCTTAGACTCTACTGATACCCAGTCCAAAACAAGATGGGCCTGGGGAATGGCTGTAAGGTAGGGGAACAGGGGCCAGGAAGGGTCCATGATAAGACAGCTCAACTTATGCTGGCTTTAGCAGTTGTGAGAGGCCAGCCACTTTCTGCCTGGGAGTAATGACTACACTCTTTTCGTGCATAATGATTCTTGAGGCAAAAGCACAAATTAGGGGAAAGAAAGGAGGAAAAGATTTAGCCAAGAGAAAAAGACTAAAACTAAAGAAACAATGAGGTGTTAAGAGGATTTAGAGTGAGAGTGGCCTCTGCTAGAGAAAGTCTAGGCTTCCTTGTAGCTGGATGAATGAAATCAATGGTCATGTAAGAAGGTAGATTGAGGAAGCTCATAAAGTTTCTGTGTGGTCCAGAGCTGAGGCTGCTGATAGGAGACGTGAGGACCTTTGGACGGCCAGTGATAGGCAAAAAGCAAATCACCAAGCAAAGTATGGGGATGAGGGAGAATGAAAGGCCAGGACACGGTGAGTTTATTCTAACCCCCAGGCCATTGGGCTCGGCAAGGTCCAGAATAGGAGATCCTAGGCAAAACCAAAATCAAATCGAAATGAAAGTCAGGGATTTGGTATCGGGGATCTTTGATTGGTGGAAAATAGAAGTCTGTGCTATAACTGGTATCTGAAGTTGGATTCAGCTTTCAAAGATGGAGAAGATAGTGGGATCAAGGAAGAGCTAGGATTGGTGTCTGAGACCCATAGTTGCTGCAGGACTTTATAAAAGTCCTTAAAAGTTCAGTGGTGAGCTGTCCATATGCTTAGAGCACTGCATCCCTCAGGCTCATTCCTTGGCTTTTCTTCAAGACACACACTCCTTTGTTTCCACAGTGACTTCTATGCCAGTGAATCACACATCTGTCTCTACACCTCACTTATAAGATTCACCCAGTTAGACTTTCAGAGTGAAAAGCAGCTTTTATTTCTGCCTATAGAGACATTGGGGTTTCCAGTGTATAGAGGTAAGTCACACTAGATATACACAATCTCATTCTTCACTTCAGTTTGATCTGACATCACACATAGATCAGACTTTTGCAGTGGTTTTATTCTTACATCCAAGTTCCACTTTGCTTTTCACTTTTCCCTTCATTATAAGACAGAAACTTCTTTTCCAGATCCTTATATTATTAAGGCAATAAAGTCCTTTCTGCCTCAGTTCTATAGACCTCGCCCTCCACATTTGGCTGATCTCTACTTGGACTGACTTTCTTGGCGGTGATTCTCTTCAAGGGCTCTGCTCGCAGACACCTCCCTGTCCAGGCTCCTATTCTTGGGTCCACAGTCCCCTTTCACTCTCCTTAGCCGCTTCTTAATCTGAAGCCGTGTCTAGCTGTCTTGCCTCTCAGGTGATGCTTGCTGCTCACGCTGCTCACTACAGCTTCATCCCACTAATCAAATCATCTGTCTAATCCACCATCTCTCTAAAAGGCTTCCCTTTTTCTCCAGTTGCCCTCTCACCATAAGATGTGCTTGATTGTGTAGGCCAGTGGCTACCTGCAATACTCTGGTTTCCTGCGACATATACAATTAGATACCTTGTAAAATGTGTTTGATGATGTTGATCAGCTCAGTATTGTGCTGAAGGCAGCAGCTGGGAAAGTAAAGCGTGCCTGGAAGGGTGGGGCCCACAGAGCAGTGCGGTTAGTCTCCTGAATGCCCTCCCGCACCCTGGGCTGCCCAGAATGTCAAGGAAGAGCCCTCTGCTCTCTTCCTTTCTCTATACTTCTCTTGCAGCTCATGTTAGCCCCGGATTTTCACCTCCCTTAGTCTACAGCTCCCCTTGCTTTCTTTTTCTAATAAAATAAGAAACCCAAAATGGATTTTCAGAACTTTCTTCCTCCATATAGGAAGGACTAGATTCAAAACACATGGAACTGAACCCTGGATCAGTTCCTTTTCTCCCACTTCACTGCTTAGCTGTCGCAGTTATTCATCTTCACTGAATAAAATCTTAGCTCATATTCTAGTTATATTTTTTAGAAAATGGCGCCTTATATACAAATGTGAAATATAAACCAAACAATAAGGATTAGGAAAAATAGGGTTACGTTACTCAGTAGTACCAAGTGGCACATTATAATGGAAGATGAGCATACTTCTCTGGGATTTGCTTTAATGCCTTCTTGACTCCTCTCAGGGGTGTCATCTACTTCATCTATACCAGCTCTGAACCATGTTCAGAGGGGAACCCAGGCAATAACAAACATTCATATTGACTAGACTGTTTTTTGTTGTTGTTGGTTAAATTCTTTGTTCTCTGCTCCCCCACAATGCCCATCCTCCTTTTCCCTTCTTTCTCACTTGCTGAGGACTGCTAGGAAAATGGCATCAATTAAAGAGAGAGGGTTAGGGTTAGGGCTAGGGCTAGGGTGAGGGTTAGGGTTAGGGTTAAGATAAATAGCTCAGCCTTCCTGGCATCAGCTATACCTGGAGAGCTGATAGGATATACTTTTTGCACTGTGACCCAGGGACGTGAAGCCACACCAAACAAACCATCTCCATTTGGTTCCCAACTTAAAATCATCATGTGTCTAAAACCTATTTGGTAGAGAAAGAAGAGCTGCATGAAATCATGACCATTGTAGATAACTATGTGAGATAAGAATTTGCTGAACTAAAAAGCTTATCCTAATTTACTGCCATCAGCATGTCCTTCTTTAGGGCAGTTGTTCTCAACCAGGAGCGATCTTGCTCCCAGAGGATTTTTAGCAATGTCTGGAGACATTTTTGGTTGTTATAGCTGTAGGGGTGCTACTAGTATCTATTGGATAGAGGTCAAGGGTGTTGCTAAACATCCTATAACACATAGGGCAGTGCCTTATGACAAAGAATTATCCAGTCTAAAATGTCAGTAGTTCCATGAAACCCTGCTTTAAGGGATGCCAGCTTCTATTGTGTAGTTTTATCTTACTTTTGTTCTCATAAGTTTTAACTATTTGTTACCAAAACCCAGAAGTGTCACGCACTTTTGACAGAATGCAGTCATGGCCAGCAATAGGTAGGAGCAATTATAGGGAATCACTATGTTCAGATGTCTTCCTTCTCAAGAATCCCGATGGGGTACTCAAGTGATGTCTAGGACCTGGCGACTGGTACCACAGGAGCTGCAGTGGGCCTCGTCTGGACTTTTCCAAATGCGAGGTCTCCTTGGGCTACCCTGTGCATTCTGACATGACACCGAAGTTGGTGTTAGTGTCTTGTGATCATTTCACTTAGCCCAGGGTGGTGCTGGCCCGTGCCTGTGCTCTCCCTAATCCAGACGGAGAATATAATTTTCAGAGGAAAAGAACCTTGACTCTCAAGTCACTATTAAAATGTTTGAAAGTAGGCTCTGGCTTTTGGTCCTAATTTTCTCCATAAATATAATATCTCCTCTGGATTCTTCTTCATTGTTCAAGGCTGTCCTTCTATATGTTGCCAAGATTCTACACAACAATCTCATTCTAGGACCTCATTTCTACCTCTCATCCTTTGGCCTTTGGTGTCCTCGAGGCTGTTGTGCTTAGCCTAGGTCTCTATTCTTTCGGGCTGTTTGGACTGTCTGGGCTTAGAGGCAGTGGGGCAACTAAAAAAAGCCCTGGACTTGGCTGTCAGGACAACCCCAGCTCCAGAAACTTCAAACTGTGCCCTTCACCCTGGGTACCCTGGGAGGCATGTCAGTTCCCATCCCTACATTGCCTGCTCCATATCATTACAAGTGCTTATAAACTGAAAAGCTCTCCACAAAAGCACAGGCCTGTGCTGGTTATGGAATTTCACGGCTCTCTCATCTCATCTTCCAAATGGCCTCAAGTCACCTATTTAAAATACTTCACAGACTGATTTATTTTAGAAAAAGAGTGTGGGGGGAGGGAGGAAGTAAGTTATCGGTATGGCACTATAGCAGTTATACAAGCCATGGCTTAGGAAATTCTTCGGCCTTGTGCAGCTGCTCAGGTTTTGAAGGACATTGCATATTCCAAAACACCCAGATAAGCACATTTGCAGTTTACAGAAGGAAGTCCTCAAAACCAAACTCTGTCGAACTTTCAGTAACCCTGAGTGGGAATCCAAGAAGGGTGGCTTCTGAGCCTTTAGTAGGTGTGTCTTCCTCTTGGTCTGGCATTAAAGGTGGTGACTAAAGTCTCTGAGGCCTGCTCACGGGGCTGACACATGCTGGTCAAAAGAATCGGGTCAGTCTTGTGTTCTACAACGTTGAAAGGACAGGACTTCAGGTGCTCAGACATGGAGGCAACTTCATTAAACTCCCAGCCCTTGATTTTGGAGAAGAGGCTGCTGAATTGCCAGATCTATGAGGAAAGAGAGAAGTTCCAAAGTAAACACTGGGGTGTTACCCTCAGGCCAGCTTTGTTTGAACAGTGTGGGGAAATGCCTTTCTGTTCTTAGATTCCTGAGAGTATTTAGTGGCTGCAGCATACATTTGTTAGTCCTTTCTCCAGCATCCAATTCCTAGTTCCCCCTTGCAACTGATAATCATCCCAGCCAGCCATGTGTTGTGTGGAAATGACTAACACCGATCTGCTTATTGACATATACCCTTCCCCCATCCCCCACCTCCCCAGGAACAGTGGTTAGTTCTAGAATAGACATATGGTTCAAATCAGGACAACCAGTGCCAATGAGACTCTACTCCAGAACCTTTGTTTGTGATACCAAGAAGCAGATTCTCTTTTCCCCTCTGTGCTTGAACTTGGAAGCTACAGTCTTAGGAGCTTCTGGCAGCCACCAGGGACCACGAAGGGAGAACTGTGTCTTAGAGTGGAGCCACAAGCGAGGAAGTAGGGATAAGAAATAGAGAGTAAAAAGGTCATTTGGGGGCATTTTGAGCTGCTAGATCAAGCCATACCTGAAGCCATCACCTTTGCACTCTTCAGTTATATGGGCCAATAAATTCCCTTTATTGTTTGTCATGTTAAGTTGGTTTTCTATTGCTTAAAACTAAAACTAAATTAGTATGTTAACTAATAAGAGTCTCAGCAGAACAGAAACCTTAGGAGAAGTCTAGAAGTCTGGCACTCAAATCCCTGTGGGCCTTTCCACCTAGGATGTGGTGGCAAAGCCACTAGTTTTAAAATCTTCCTATGAGGATAGGCATAATCTGATATCCTTCAACCTGATCATTTCACCCTCAGTTTCTTGTCATTGTTACTATATAAGAAAAGTGTATCCTGTGATCTTGGAACTATTTCCCTTTGTACTTTAAAAGGCCATTTTAATATAAGCATTCTTTAGCTCCAACTAAATTCTCTTTCTTCCTTTCTGCAAGGAGATTAGTTTGTCCCAAATGATATTTAAGAGTGGTCAGCAATCACTGAATTGGGAAAAAATGTGAGCCAAAAAATAATGAAATTTCTAGTATGTAATTTAAATTATTTGCATTTGATTTTACAGAGGAAGATATTAGGTAGTTCTAAATGATACATTGTATCTTGGCAATACAATTCCCGAAGGCAGGGTCTTAGTCTTATTCACGTTTATGCCTAACACATGGTTGGTTGGCAGTCATTACCTAACACATGGATTGCAGGCATGGATTCAAGCATGAATTCATGAGGGAGAGTCTGATAATTATTTTTTGAAGAAGACTGCTCAGGGAATAAATAATAGAAAATATGCAAGATGTTTTAGACATAATAAAAATAGATGTAAACATCTCCTAACTCCCCAATACCAGTTTGCATATACCCACATACTGGGAAGAGACTCAACAGTGAGATTTTGGAATTATTGACCTAAATGGGCATCATGAATTTGTGATTCACATTACCAATATATGTACCATAAGAGAGGATGCTATGGTGCTATGGCACCTTGGATATGATGAATTGGGAGTTTCACTTCTATAGAGTACAAGCCAATAGAACTTATACAGTTAAGCAAGCCTAACCTGATTGGGAAAAGGGGATGAGGTTTTTCCAAAGGGAAAGATTCTTTGATCTATACAGCAGAGTTTTTTAAAAAAAAAATTAAATAAGCATTTGAACCAGGGGAAATCAGTGGACCAAATTATTTTAGAATTTCAAAATGAATTCAACAGGGGCAAAACTTGTTTGTAAATAAATTAGTCGACATAGGGCTGAGGAGAATTTGTTGGCATATTGTATCAGTTGGAGTCCAGGCAGAAAACAGATGGCACACTCAAACTGGGTAATCTGAAGAGAATTTTATAAAGGAATGATATACAAATGTGTGGGCAGGGTATAGAAAACCCAGGCTAGTAACAATCTAGAGTGTTACTACCCTGGGCCTGAAAGGGAGGAAGGAAGTCAATGGAACCCAGAATCGGTAACCTATCAGATATCACATACAGTTGGAGGGACATGGCCAGTGCAAAATGTCATGGAGGGGAGAATGCATGCAGGAAGGAAGCCAGAAGAATAGCCATGTCAACCTCACTCTTCTCCCTCCTGACCATCTCCTGCTGATACACTCCCGTTAGATTAGCCCAACTGGAAGCTGGAGGGCAGGGGAGCTAGTTAAGCTAGTCTGTAAAGATCAGCCTCCTGGGGGACAGATCACGATGGAGAATGGATCATGTGAGCAAATGGAAGACATGCAGGACACATACATAAATAGGCATTACCATTTGTATTGCCATTTTTATATTTATGGGTCTGTCTCCTCTACTACGCTGACCTCCTTGAGTTCATAGACTGTGTTTTATTCCTGGTAACCTAGTACAATCTCAGTGCCTAGCACACGGCTTGGTGCACAGAAGGCCCTTAGTAAACACTTGTTGAATGAATGAATAAGTGAACGACTATTTACTTGCCTTTCTGTGAACTCTCCACGAGGTGCCTCCATGGGAATACCTCTTCTTCTTCCACTGCAGGAGGACCATCCCTCTCTCTTGTAACAAAGTGGCACAGATATTCCTCATCAGCACGGACACCTGGGAGAGCTGGGATAGGCTGATGCTGTCTAAGAACCCAGCAATGTACTGCAAAACCTCCAGGGGCAGGCTGGTTAGAGAATTCTGGTTTTTTCCTTCACGGCCTGAGAGATGGTTGTTCCCTCCCTCACTCAGCTCTGAAGCAACCTCTGGCTTGATGGCAAAGGTCTTGAGCTCCTGACTATAGATTACTTTTGCCTTTTTCCCTGGGGGACAGAAATGGTTTTGAATAAAGGTACATCCCAAGTAGGCAAGGGGGCATCGGTGCTGGAACCAACCATTGAGACATGACTGAATGTCTGTGTGGACATTCTTGAAATGTAGGGGAAATTCATCCCTCCTGAAGAATTTGTTGCAAGTGAAAGTAAAGGCAGAACTGCTCTTGTTGTGTCTCCTGGTCACACACTCACTGTGGAGCTCCATATGGAGCCCATTCAGATTAGCAGTGGTTAGAAGGTCAGCCAGCACCGTCCTGGAGGAAAATTGTTCTGGCTCAAAACTGTATGTCTGTGTAGCAAAATCCACGAACAGCCCATCAATGCTCCTGGATTCAGAGATGACATGACCTTTGAGTTCTCTTTCCAGAGCACACAGCAGGGTGGTCTTGATGAGATCTGATTTGGGGAGGTCCTCCACAGTGATCCCTAAATCCAAAGTATCTACTGCCTTGTGTTCACTTGGCCTACTACTCAACAAGGTGTCTCTGAGGTGAGCCCGCTTCCCGCAGTAGCTCGTGGGAACTTTGAAGGTGTAAACAGTCTTCACTTCCTGAGCCTCGAGTTTGCCATAAACAAAGTCTCTCTCCTTAGGTGTACAGGCAGGCATCTGACCAAAGTGAATAAGCATCCTCCCATTGTGCACCAGGTACATATTATAGTCCTTTGCATCCATGGCTGTTTTCAGTCTTTCCAGAACACCATCCTGCCAAGGGGCAAGCCCTGACTTTTCTATGGCTTCCTGAAAGTCCTGCTGCTTCTGGTCTTCCTGTGTTTCCTTCCCTTTGGCAGCGCTCTTTTCTACCATGTTGTTGCTGCTGGAAATCTGTTCTTTCTCTGGGCCATCCCTGCTCTTGCTCTCACTGCTCACTGATGAGCTCGTTAAAGCAGAGGCCGCATGCTCTTTGCTGAACATATTTTCCCACTTGTCAAACTTGGCTAGGTCCATCCCTTCTTTGGTTTTGGCTAATACCTCTCGTTCTTCTTGACTCAGCTCTGCCACCTCTCCGTTGGTGGTTGACAGAGAGCCGCTTGTTACCAAACCAGCATCTGCCCCACCCACCGCTCCTTCCATTTCCTTCCAACTGGCTTCACCATTCATGGTAGGTTCCTCTTCCATGGGTTCTCTAGTTTCTGGGAAAAGTTCTACCATTTTCAGAGATCTAAAGAGGACCTTCTGGTCTTGGAGGGCCAGGGCTGTGTCCAAGCACTCCTCATTGGGGGTCTCTTTCATGATGTTCTCGTGAAGGGCTGTTTCAGAGTCCGTGTTTGGCCAGCGGTTCCACTCCATGGAGCAGCAGACCACGCTGGCGGGGCACACTTGCAGGTGCTTGGCCAGTTTGTGACGGGAAATGGAAAGGGGGCAGCCATATTCGGAGTTGAGGCACGGAACCTGCTCCAAAGGGCACAGGAGCTCGTGCTCTGCCTCTTTGCACATGTGGAAGGTAGCACCGCAGGACAGGTGGCAGTTTATCACCAGGCAGGAGACACCAGGCTCCATAGGCATGTGGCAGTGACGGTTGAAGCATCTGTCACAGTGCCTGTGCTGCCCTGGTGGAGGCCTGCGCGCCCTACGCTGGAGACACCAAAGGCAAGGGGAAAGAGAAAACAAATGACTGCTGGAAGAGAAGCTCTATGCGTGTCTGTGAGTGTTCAAATTTTAATTGACTTATTTCCTGTTTATTCATGTTTATTGTAGGAATCTTGAAAAATATAGAAAATCATAAGAAGAAAGTAAAAATACTCATAATCCCACACAACCTAGAAATAACAGCTATCAATACTCTTCTCTTTATTTCCCAATAGTTTATTCTATGTATTAGCTGTGTTGAGAATAGAAAAAAAACAAAGGTGAAAGTAATGGGCTACGCGGGTGACAATTGCTATTTTTGAGTTGTGGGTTGTGGAGGATTTATATGACACAGTTAATACTATGAATACAATTTTGCATTCTGCTTTAACTTGCTATTATGACATGTCTAGGCTGTTTTATTAATTTTTCTTTGCAAACTTTCTTCATAATGGCAGTGTAACATTCCAGAATGAGTGTTCTGTCATTCACTTAACCAACTACCACTAGGGGGTATGCTGGGAGGACATGGGGCATGTCTGATTTTGTTCACATCTTGGTCCCCAGCACCTGTCACAGGGCCTGGACCATTGTAAGCACTCAGTAATATTTGCTGAATGAAGGAATTGTTAGCCATTTAGGTTATACCTGGATTTTTTGCTTTTTCATATGTAAAGTTTTACTAAAAATCTTTGCTCACAGATCTTTCTCAGGTCTATGATTTCCCCCTATTCTGTATCGGTTTCTTCTAGGTTCTGCTCTAGCGTCTATGGTTTGGCAAAAAGCCAATATATATCATCAGACCAAAAGGATAAATCTGCCAGATGCTTGGGCTACAGGCTAAATGAAGCCAGACCTGGACCTGTGAAAGGTAAAGTTCCAATAAGCACCTGGTACTTACCATAGCTTCCAAATTTCTTCTTGCTTTGTAACTCTAGGGGAAAATATAAATATACAAATATGAATGATTAGTAAGAAAAGTATTTTATCTGTTTTAAAAGGGGCCAAAGAGACTTCATGTATTCTTCCACCACCCTGGAGGTAAGTGTCCTGGCCCACATTTTGCAGTCAAATATACTCTACCTAGATACAACAATTGCTAACATTTTGCCCCTTTCACTTTCTCTCTCTCTCAACACACACACACACACACACACACACACACACACATTTTTTGCCAAACCACTTGAAGATAAGTTGCTGATGTCATGACACTTCATCTGTAAGTACTTCAGCATGTATTTTCTAAGAATAAAGACATTTTTTTGTAACTACAGTAACATTATCTCACCTAAGAAAACTAAAAATAATTTTCTAATATCATGTAACATGCTTTCTATGTTCAAATTTTCCCAATTATCTCCAAAATATCTTCTGTACTTTTTAAAAAACAACTCAGTTTTGAACCAGGATCCCTTTAAGGTTAATTTATTACATTTGTTTGTTAAATATTTTTAGCCTCTTTTCCTCTGGAAAATCCCCCTCAACTTTTCTTTTTTAGAAGAGACAGCCTTAAATCTCAAGGAAATTGTATGCTAGTTCATTCATGTATTCATTTGTTCATCCATTCATTCAACAAACATTTTTGATTACCTACTATGTACCAGTAAGTGAGCATAAGGGTCACCCGGACTGCTTGTTAAAGTGGCTTTAAACACGATTGTTCATTAGAATCAGCTGTGATTCTTGTTAAATGTATAGATCCCCACTGTTCAATATGGTAGCCACATGTGGCTATTTAAATTTAAATTAATCAAAATGAACTAGAATTAATAATTCAGTTCCTCAAGTCATACTAGCTACACTTCAAGTGTTCAGTAGGTACTCTATTGGACAACACTGCTATATAGATGCTGGCTGCACCCCTGACCTGAGCGAAGGGTGTATCCTGGAATTTACATTCTTAACACATTCCCCATCTGACTCATGCACTATAAGTGTGGAAGAGGGATCACGCCAGAATCCCTCTTAGGCTATAGAGGGATACCTCATACCCTAATAGTCAGCCTGACCATCAGTAGCTTCAGGGTTAACTAGAAGATTAATCAGACAGAGAGGGAGCTGAGCAGAGTGGAAAAGCTGTGAGGGTAGGACTGAGATGGAGCAGAATAGGATCAGGCAAAGAGCACATCTTTTGGATGCAAGAGTATTAGGCTCAAGCATCTAGAATTATTTGGTACTCAGTAAGGAACCATTTACCATTGTAATTGGGGTGTTAACCAGTAGTAGTGGAAGAATGGAGTGGAAAGACCTAGAGTTAGAAACTGCTATGTAGAGAACATGATGGAGGCTGAGATTGTGAGACTGATGACAATAGAAATAGGCAAGATGAGACAGACAGGAGACATTACAAGGGAGGATCAACTAACATTTTTGTTTCTGGCTGGAGATGGGGGAAGAAGAAGAGTCAAAGGTGATGCCAAGAAGGTGAACTAAGAAGCGAGAATGTTGGGTGTAATTCTGAGAAAAATAGAGGTCTAAGAAGGGAACTGTTTTGGGAAGAAAAATGGGTCCAGCGAGTGTAATACAAGTTGCTTTAGGTGATGACAGATCATGTGGGTGGGAAGAGATTCAGACTTGAGAATTATCCACTTAAAAGTAAGAGGAAGCCATAACTGGGGAAGTGAGAACACAGAATAGAAATCTGAGCCATGAAGTACAAGGCTAAGTATGACCACTTTGGGGACAACAAGAAGAAGCAGAGCCAGAGAAGGAGAGACCAGTGAGCTAAGAGAGTCAGGACTATTGTTGCTAGATGTAAAGGAAAGGGTGAGTGATGGCCTCCAATGCTGCTGTGAGGTGAAGAACAGGGATGACAATGCCACTGCTCATGGCAGGTCCCCAAAGAGCTCTTGCCAGAGCATTTGCATTTCAGCTGTGAGGCGGGACCCTTGGCCATTCAAAATCTAGCATTTGTTTGGAGTAGAGGAGAAAGCTATTAAGCACACACTCCAATGTTGGCAGGGCCTGTGCCCTGGCTGGGAGAATGTGATCATCTGCTTTCTATTCATAATAGACATTCATCAAGAATGGACTCTGAATGACTCAGGGTCCCCTGTTGGTTTTTAGATGGGGAAGAAGAGGCAGATCACAAATGGAGTAAGGTTATGTGAAAAAAGCTAATAGCACCAGGAATATCCAACTTCGTATTTGCCAACTGGGTTCTGTCACAAAGTTGAGCCCAGTTTCCAGCAAGGGCAAAGCAGCTCTGGCTAGTTCTGTGCACTCAATGTATGTAGTGAGAACTCTGCCCCTATCAGCAGGCATGTGTCTGGCTGGAGGGACAATAGTGATGAACTCTAAGCCCAATCATTTCTTTTTCTCCCCCTTCTTCCTCTTCCTCTTCCTCTCCTTCTCCTTCTTCTCCTTCTTCTTTTTTTAATTGAAGAATAGTTGATTTACAATGTTGTGTTAGTTTCAGGTGTACAGCAAAGTGATTCAGTTATATATACATCTATATCAATTTTTTAAGATTATTTTCCCTTATAGGTTATTACAAAATATTGAGTATAATTCCCTGTGCTACACAGTAGGTCCTTGTTGCCAATCATTTCTTATCCTTCAGCTTTATAAAGATGGTTCTTAGCAACAGCATTATTGAAGCTGGGAACATTTGTGGTGGAGTCTTATTGCTGTCCATCTCTTTGAGGTTATTTGAAAATATTCCTTTAAGAGAAAAGAAAAGCAATGAAGGCAGGCAACAAAGATACTGTTGCTTTATGTTGCTATTTAAGGATCTTCTGCCAGTCTCTGGAGCTACCCCAGATGAGTGACTTTGAGAGAAGGCATGTGCTGAGCAGAAAGACACTGAGTGGAGATGACTTTTTGGAGACACTTGTCAGTGGAGGAAAGGAGAAAGACAAGTATAGCCTAAGGGCATAAAAAAATCACACCTGAACCTTTTGTTGTATATCTGGGGGAAATCTTTCCCACTGAGATAAAGGACAATCCAAAACTGTTGATAGTCTAATTATTGCTGGAGAAACAGGGTAACCAATCATCCTGGTTTGCCTCGGTCTCTCCTGGTTTGAGCACTGAAAGTCCCAGGTCCCAGGAAACCTCTTATTCCCAGGCAAACTTAGACAGCTGATGGGTCACCTTAAGCTGGAGTCAGCTGGTGTTGCCTCAGTTTAATCAGATTAGATTTATCATTGGTTGTCTTGTGACATGAGATGCCCTGTTCTCCCAATTTCTGTTCCTGGGCAGTGACTGGATTCTTATCCTCCATGGGGTCTGTCTGAGTTTCCTAGATGGAGTGATTTCTCCATTTTGGATGTCATAGTGGAAGAGAAATAAAATATTAGCGCTTAACATGTGCATTTACATAACATCTCATTTAACCCTCACAATAATAGTGCGAGGTGGGTATTACCGTCTCCAGTTTACTGATAAGGACACGGAGGCACAAAGAAGCCTAAGTTTGTCTGGCTTCAAACTCTACTGTCTGCTACATCACACTGTGTCCATCAGAGACCCATAGAGACATTTGTGGTCCATCTCCATGATTTGGGGAGAATGCAAGCCCATGGCTAGAGTCTGTAAGGGGAAAGCCTTTTTTTCCCCCAGTGGGGGCACAGAAAGGTGTCTACCTGTATAATCTTTCCAAATTGTAGAGAAGCTGGATGCTTCACATTAGGAAGATCCTCCATGCCTATGGTGAATTTTTTTTCTTTTTTGGTCCTCCTCTGGACTACAGCCCATACTGTGCCCTTCTGAATAGAGGAAACAAGAAGACTGCGCAGGTTCCATGCCTTTGCATTTCAGGGAATACAAATGTGGCAGGGAAGATTTTTAAGGTTAAAAATCTGCACTATAGGGACTTCCCTGGTAGCACAGTGGTTAAGAATCCTCCTGCCAATGCAGTGGACACGGGTTTGAGCCCTGGTCCAGGAAGATCCCGCATGCCGCAGAGCGACTAAGCCCGTGAGCCACAGCTGCTGAGCCTGTGCTCTAGGGCTCACGAGCCACAACTACTGAAGCCTGCGTGACTAGAGCCTGTGCTCTGCAACAAGAGAAGCCACCGCAATGAGAAGCCCGCGCACCGCAACAAAGAGTAGCCCCTGCTCGCCGCAGCTAGAGAAAGCCTGCCAGCAGCAATGAAGACCCAACACAGCCAAAAATAAATAAATTTATTTATTTAATAAATAAATAAATAAAAAGGAAGGTTTCAATTGAGACTTGTCTCCTCTCGCGACTGACTCTGGGTGTTGGTACAACCCGAGGGAAGTTGCTGTGATGGTGTGAGTGGTGAACGACCTGATGAAGGGCATAAACGGAACAGAAGTGCTGGGACCCATGGAATGTGTGTAGGCTGTGAAAGGAGCTCTGACTGGAATATCAGCAGAGGGTGGGAATGCCCCAGGAGGGATACAGGAATGATTTCTGAGGCCCTGAGAGTGAGTACAGCTAACAGGGCTCCCAGCACTCCATCAGCCTTCAGTGAAGGATTGGATTGGATGGAGTTGAACAGGACCCTAAAGAAGGCAGCATTTGAAACACCTGTGAGAGCAATATGAGACCTTTAGGAGGAAGGGGTAATGATGTCAGATATATGCTAATTTGTGTTTTGTTGTTGTTTTGTCTTAAAGGAAGAAAAATAAATGTTTTCAACTTTATTTGGTTAATGTTGCCTTAACTGAATGGAAAAGACTCAGTGGACTCCAGTTATAACAGATACTCTGAATGCTGCCAGAATTGTTTGTAGGAGGTTACAACTTGTTCTCAACACTTACAGTCATAGAATCAGGAATCTGGCTCAGGTAGATAACCAGAAATCCTCTGCTCTGGAGCTTCTCAAACTTCAGTGTGCATAGGAATCACCTGGGCAATCTTTTTTGAAATGCAGCTTCTGATCTGGTAGAACAAATGGTCTAGGAAAGAGTCTAGGTTAAACTCTTCATTTTTTACAAGAGAAACTGAGGCCCAGAGAAGTAATGTGTCTTGCTTATGCTCCCACAGTCTCTGACTCTAATCACATGCTTTTCTTTTTTCTATTTCACCTTGATAGTTTACTGAGAAATTCTGTAGAAACCACAGTGCCACACAGAGCTACCTGCATGACGACGGCCAAGGGCATACGGGCAGCTTAGATGGTACCAAGGGCAAAGCAGGACAAGGCCTGGAAGAATGAGGAAGAGGTGGTGACCAAGTGTCACTGGCCAACAAGGTCATGAGAAGGCATAAAGCAGGTATATTTAAATCACTGACTCAAGCAAAAGAGAATGCAATTAACAGAAAATAGTTTTAACATTCTTCACTATAAAGTTAGTAGGCAATCAGGGTTGGTGTCAGGGAGATATTTTTAGGCAAGGGGCCCTCCCAGCACCCCTTACATGATGCAGCGACTATTTTGCCTCCTCATGTGGCTAGCCCTGGCCATAATTATTTATTCCTGAGCTTTAACTTTAGTGGAAGTGACAAGGTCAAGAGTTAAAGGACAGAGATTAACTGTTAACCTATTAACCAGCCAATTAATGTGTTACTTTAATTATACATTGTTAATCTGTTTCCCTGCTATGGAGATACTTAATTCTATGGAAAGAAAATGTATAAAGTTAAATAGTAAAGTAATCCCTTTGCATCTTGAGATTTTAACACAACCAGTTGGCCGAGGATAGTTCCCACATCTGGTCGCATAATCCTGGGCTTTCAGGCTATGATTTCAGCCTTTTCACTATACCCTAAAAATCATCCTCCCTCAAATCTATTCAACCTCACCATCTGCAGTTCTATACCTACACTAGAAATCTCTCTACCTTTAACCTTTCTAGTTATTTAATTAGCTAGTTAATTCTCATATCTCGTACTTACATTATTAGTTTCAGTATTTTAAATTACTGTTTTGTATTGGCCAAGAAAGTGCAAACTAGATGGATTATTTAGGAGTAGCTCTGAGTCAGCTGGTCTGGTTGGTTACTGCTAAGCTAACATGCCCATCTTGCTAGGAAAGTACCCGGTATACCCCTTGAAGACCTTTGTGCCATGGAAACTCTGACAAAATTAAATGAAGTTAGGAAATTACACACAGTGCATTTGATTGTGCCTAGCAAACAGGCCTAATTATAACCCAGACACCTATAGCAGAGTTATGGGATGCATCTGGAGGTTACAGAGGCAGGCAAGAAGGAAACAGGAGTTAAGGTGTCTGGTGGTAGGTCTCCTTTTACTTGACATTGGTGGCTTTAGCCTGTACAGTGCAAAGTTCAGAGTGTACAGAATCCCTTTTGCTGCACAGGCCACTTCCTAGGATGTCCTTAGCTGAACTTTTAACTGTATAACACTAAAACGAGGTCCAGAGGAAAACAGGAAAAGAAACACTGCTCCCTCATCCCTGCCAATTTGTTTGTGCATGCAACACTATGCTGTTATTCCCAAAGCTAGAAATAACCTATCTACACTTTAAAGTGTTTGACTCCTCAAGTACCATTAATCATTTTACTTTTGTCCCCCTGGATTTGCAAGTTTCAAATTTGTGATAATTTTTGGTTTGCATGTATATACCATTTTTCAACTTGTAAAATACTTTCACTTCTATTCCATAGATGCATTTGGATTCAAGAGAGCTGGGGAGTCATGTTTAGGGAATATTGTTAAAGAAAAACAGGTTTTAAACTCTGCAGGCAGAATTTAAATAATATACGCAGTAAATACAACTGTGCTAAATTAACTGGTAGAGTGACACAGGTGATGGAATTTAAAGTACATGAGAATGACTTGCAGTTAACATAGAAAATGCTGATTGGGGAAAGATCACAACATTTGGACTTCAGAAAACAGAAATCCTGGGTTCTGGGCCTTCCAGCTGTTTCCTCA
>NW_020175533.1:1436943-1487378 GCF_003031525.2 Neophocaena asiaeorientalis asiaeorientalis | reverse complement strand
CCCCCGTCATCCTGAACCTCCATAAATACTGTGTAACCTTAGAGATGGCACATAACCACTCTGTGCTATCACTATGGTTGATTTTAGAAGAAAGAGCCTAAGCTGTTAGAAAGCAGGTCATCTCTTCCTGCTCTAAGATTTTAGATTCAAAGCAGGAGTTTACCTATGGCTGGGTCTCATTCTCAGCGCTAACCTTTTCACCCCCATATGTAACTTAATTTGCTTAACAACCCTCTTACTCAGAGCAAAAAGGTGATATGCCGCTCAGCCTCTGCCTCCATGTTCACCACTCTAAATTTCCCCTTGATGAACCTGCCCACATTTGAAAAGCTTACCTTAATGGCATGGGCTGAGTCAGCATCTGCTGCACTCGTGTCCCTTGACGGGGAGCGAGTAGACTGCCGGAGGAGGCTCGGCGCGCATTGGCTGCAGCAGAGGACAGAGGTTCGTCGACGAGGTAGGGAAAGGAGAAAAAAACTTCAACAGAAATAGTTCAAGTGTTTTGAAGTTAAAAATAAAACCATATCACAAGGGGCAATGTGACCAGGCTCAGCTTACGATTTTTTCTTTCTCCTGTATTTGTCCACACTCCGTCTCCGTTGGAGTGGCAGTTAGCAGGGGAAGCCGGAAGGCAAGTGGGGTTTTATATCAATGGGTTTTCTTTCCCTTGAGGAAGAAGGAAAATCCTTGTAAGAAGGATCATTTCAAGGCCCGAGCAGCCTCTCAGAGTCCTGTGCATGTGGTTGGCAGATCCAGCTGTGCCCACAGTGGCTGGTGGAGCAGTCAGGACAGGCTGCTGCTCTAATTATAACCGTGCTTTTCACCTAAACCTATCATTGGCTGAGGCAGCAACTTGTGTAAGTGACATGTGGTCCTGTTTCTCCTATTTCTTGTCGTGACAAGTGGCTGTCCTCTCCTGGCCCTCTTCTTTCCCGGATGGTTGGGAAAGGAAGATTTTGTAATTCAGAAATCAGGCATAGAATAAGTCCAGTCTGAGAAAATTAGAGGTGGTAGGAGGCTTAGCTATCACTTAGTCCAACTCTCTCATTTTACAGATGAGAAGACGGAGAATAGAAAGTAAATTGTTCGCCTAGATCTTCCAGCACTACATTGAAAAACGTAGTGAGTGGTCAGGACTTCCGTGGTGGCTCAGTGGTTGAGAATCCACCTGCCAATTCAGGGGACATGGGTTCGAGCCCTGGTCCGCGAAGATCCCACATGCCGTGGAGCAACTAAGCCCATGCTCCACAACTACCGAGCCTGCACTCTAGAGCCCGTGAGCCACAACTATTGAGCCCACTTGCCACAACTACTGAAGCCCACGCGCCTAGGGCCCGAGCCCTGCAAAAAGAGAAGCCACCGCAATGAGAAGCCTGTGCACCACAACGAAGAGTAGCCCCTGCTCGCTGCAACTAGAGAAAGCCCGCGCGCAGCAACAAAGACCCAATGCAGCCAAATATAAACAAATAAATAAAGTAATTAATTTTAAAAAAAAGTAGTGAGTGGTCATCTCTAACTTGTTTTCTTTTTTTCTTTAACATCTTTATTGGAGTATAATTGCTTTACAATGGTGTGCTAGTTTCTGCTTTTCAAATATTTTCTCCCATTCTGGGGATTGTCTTTTGGTCTCATTTATGGTTTCCTTTGCTGTGCAAAAGCTTTTAAGTTTCATTAGTTCCCATTTGTTTATTTTTGTTTTTATTTCCATTTCTCTAGGATCTAACTTGTTTTCTAGCTATGTTCATTTATGTTATATTCCACATATAAGTGATATCATATGGTATTTGTCTTTCTCTTCTGACTTCACTTAGTATGGTAATCTCTAGGTCCATTCATGTTGCTGCAAATGGCAGTATTTCATTCTTTGTTATGGCTGAGTAATATTCCACTGTGTATATATATATATATACCACATCTTCTTAAGGCAGTTGTCTGTTGATGGGCACTTGGGTTGCTTCCACGTCTTGGCTATTGTAAATAGTGCTGCTATGAACATTGGAGTGCATGTATCGTTTCAAATTAGTGTTTTTGTTTTTTCCAGATACGTACCCAGGAGTAGAATTGCTGGATAGTATGGTAGTTCTATTTTTAGTTTTTTGAGGAACCTCCATATTGTTTTCCATAGTGGCTGCACCAATTTACATTACCACCAACAGTGTTCAAGGGTTCACTTTTCTCCGCATCCTCTCCAACATTTGTTATTTGTAGACTTTTTGATGATAGTCATTCTGACAGGTGTGAGGTGATATCTCATTGTGGTTTTGATTTGCATTTCTCTGATAGTTAGCAGTGTTGAACATCTTTTCATGTGCCTGTTAGTCAGCTGTATGTCTTCTTTGGAGAAATGTCTATCCAGGTCTTCTGACCAGTTTTCAGTAGGGTTGCTTGTTTTTTTGATATTGAGTTGTATAAGCTGTTTGTATATTTTGGATATTAACACCTTTTTGGTCACATCATTTGCAAATATTTTCTCCCATTCCATAGATTGTCTTTTTGGTTTGTTTATGGTTTCTTCTGCTGTGCAGCAGCTTTTAAGTTTAATTAGGTCCCATATGTTTATTTTTGCTCTTTTTTCTTTTGCCTTAGGACTGATCCAAGAAAATATTGCTATGATTTATGTCAAAGAGTGTTTTGCCTATGTTTGCTTCTAGGAGTTTTATGGTTTCATGTTTTACATTTAGGTCTTTAAAGCATTTTGAGTCTATCTTTGTATGTGGTGTGAGGGAATGTATTAATCTCATTGTTTACATATAGCTGTCCAGTTTTGGTATCAGGATAATACTGGTCTCAAAATGAGTTAGGAAGTGTTCTCTTGTTTTTTAGACGAATTTGTAAAGGATTGTTAATTCTTTAAACATTTAGTAGAATTTAGCAATGATGCCACCTGGGCCTGGACTTTTCTTTGTGGAAAGTTTTTAATTACTAACTCAATCTCTTTACTTGTTAAAGGTCTATTTGCAGCATTTCTATTTCTTGTTGAGTCAGATTTGGTATTTTGTGTCTTCCTAGGAATTTGCCCATTTCATCTAAGTTATCTGATTTGTTATACAAATTATAAAGTAACAAATGTTCATAATATTTATTTATAATGCTTTTTATTTCTGTAAGGTTGGTAGTTACATCCCATTTCTGATTCTAGTAATTTGATTCTTCTTCTTCTTCTCCCTTGTCCCCCTCCTCCCCTTCCTCCTCTTCCCCTCCCCTTCTCCTCCCCTTCATCTTCTTCTTTCTCTTCTTCTCCCTCTTTTTCTTCTTCTTCTTCTCCTTCTCCTTCTCCTCCTTCTCCTCCTCCTTCTCCTTCTCCTTCTCCTTCTCCTTCTTCTTCTTCTATCTAGCTTGCGTTGATTTCATTGGTTTGCTCTATTGCTTTTCTATTCTCTATTTCATTTATTTCCACTTTAGCCTTTATTTCCTTACTTCTGCTTGCTTTGGATTTATTTTGCTCTTCTTTTTCTAGTTTCTTAAGGTGAAAAGTTATTAATTTGAAAGCAAAACTATGGAGACAAGGATCAGTGGTTGCCAGAGATTAGGGGAGAGGAAGGGATGGATAGGTGGAGCACAGAGGATTTTTAGGGCAGTGAAACTATCCTATATGATACTATAATGGTGGACACATGACAATTACCTATTTGTCAAAATCCATATAATGTACAACACTGAGAGCTAACTCTAATGTAAACTATGGACTTTAGGTGATAAAGATGTATCAGTGTAGGTTCATCAGTTATAACAAATGGACCATTCTGGTGTGGGTTGTTGATAGTGGGGAAGGCTGTGTATATGTGGGAGCAGGGGCTATATGGGAAATCTCTGTACCTTCTGCTCATTTTGCTGTGAAATGAAAACTGCTCTAAAAATAAAGACTATTAAACAAATAAAACATAATTTAGAAAAAACCAGTAAGCAAAAAACCTCACAACCTAAGGGCCAATGTCTCTACCCTAGGTCTGCAGTCTTGCCCTTCAAGATCCCTCTGTGATGACCCAGAATGTGATGGGTAACAAGACATTCAAACCTGCTACTGCTACTATCTCTATTACTTTCCCCCAGTGAATGCTGATACAGTTATTGTTATTATATAATGTATGCTACCAGATTATTCACCTAATTTCTCCCATGCTCGATTAATCACTTAGAAATGTCATTTTTACTTTCTAAATTGAGAGAGGGGTTGGAGTTTCTTCTAATTAAATTGCCTTATGATCAAAGAATACTGTTTGTATGTTATTGAGTTTGTTAAGATTTGCTTCGTGGTCTAATATGTAGTCATTAGGTACTTGAAAAGAATGTGTATTCTCTACCAGCTGAATGCAGAAATCTACATACTTTCATTAAATCAAGCCTATTAACTGTACGGTTAAAATCTCTACCCATACAAAATTTTTATTCATTTGACCTATGGATAAAATCATCTATTATGATTATGTATTTGTCAAGTTTCCCCAAGAGTTTTGTTAATTTTTACTTCATATATTTTGGGAATATGTTAAATGTATACAAATTCAGAATTATTATATCTTTTAGGTTAAATGTTCCCTTTATCCTTGTCTAATATACTTTTACTTCCAACAAAATGTTTTGCCTTAAAGTTTAATTGGATAGATATTAATATAACTATGCCAGCTTCCCTCCTATTTAAAAAAAAAGGTTGATTTGAGAGCTTATTCTTTAAATATAGGCTTTTTCAGCTATAGATTTCTTTCTAAGCACTGATTTAGGCTCATCCCATAAGTTTTGGTATATTGTGTTTTTGTTTTCATTCATCTTCACATATTTCCTAATTTTCCTTCTGATTTCTTCTTTACTGGTTATTTAGGAGTGTGCTTTTTAATATCCATATATTTGTGAATTTCCTGAATTTTCTTCTACTATTGATTTCTATTTTCATTCCATTGTGTTTGGAGAACATGATTTATGTGATTTTAACGCTGTTAAATTGGTTATTTTATGGCTTCAAATGTCTTTTATTCAAACATTTCCAATGTCCATTATTAAGTTTTAAACTTTTCTGTACAGAGGTCTTAATTTCCTTAGTTAATTCCTAGATACTTTACATTTTTCATTGAGAGGTACTTATCTTATTATGTGTTTATTATTGCTTTTGAGAAGTGCCATTAATTTTGTTCGTTAATCATATAGCTGGAAAATTAGCTTAACTGTCATTCTAAAAGTCTGTTGAAAATGTAAGTTTATAAACCTGCTGACATTAAAAGTGGATGACCCCTAAATGCTACTGACCTTTTAAAAAGTCAAAGATAGTTTTGGGAAGAGGGAATTTTGCGGTCTCATTGGCCATCAAAGGGACTAGGAAGGCCTCTCCAGGGAGAGTTGTGGGGCTGATTGTGTAGTACTGAGCTATACTTGCGGGAAGCTCCTAGTTTTTACAACATTTCCATGGAAATCCAAGTAACACTGAGCCAGATATTTGGGTTAAAAGCAGGCAAAGGAAAGAGCATGTACAAGATGCAAGAAGATCCTTTTTCAATACTGTCTGATATTTATTAGTACTTTGATCAGCAACATCCAAAGTGTACCATACTGAAGGGGTTCTGGAATTCCAGGCTGTTTCTTAGACTGTAGGCTGCAAAGCTCCAGCTTGTCATACTGAAGCAGGTTTGCCCAGGAGATAAACCTACAGCTGGATCAGCAAAGAGGCTAAGAAAAGAACTCTATTCTAACTGGGCTTTGTCGGTGAGAGATAATGATACAGAGAATGGAAAGAAGAGCTGGCTATCTCATCCTCATCAGGAAAACTGTACAGTTCCATGATTTGTGCTATGTCATAGGCATCAGAGTACAAAGCAAGAACTGAGGCCACTAGCCTCTCCAACTGAGGATCTTGCATTTGGACATCACTTGTAGCCATCTCAGTGATTATAGAGTCCCCTGCCCAATGGAAAGGGTCTAAGGGCTGAGGTGAGTGGGAGCTATAAGAATCTGAAACTGCAGGGAGAAAAGAATGAGGACTGGTTGATGCTGTGGGCACATTCTTGGCTGGAAGGACCTGGTTCGGTGGCTTTAGTGATTGCTGCTCTTGTTGCCACTGCTACTTCCTCTTTTTGAACTGCTGATTCCTGAACCAAATCTGGGAGTGGGGGAAGAGAGGAGATTATGGTTTGCTACTGGAGAAGGAGTTTGAGGCTTCTCCTGGGTGAAAAATGTCAGATTATAACCCTCATGTCCTCTCCAAATCACTATGATACTGAGTTCTGTGAGAGCAGAGGTAGGTATGAATGGAGTCAATAGGAACAATGAGGGATCAAGGCTGGGCCCCAGAGGAAAAAGAAAGAAAAAAAAGGAGGGTATGTCTCAGAGGTTGTGCTGGGGTTCAGAGAAAGGGTCCTGAACTCTAGAGAAGAGAAGGAAGTTCAGGGATGTAGGGAGAGGTGGAGAATTTGAACTAAGGGATTTTCAAGGATTATTTTAGAAGGCCTCTTCAGTGAGCAATATTCTAACAAAAATTTGGGGCCTTAGCAGACTCAGATGTTGGAGAAGTTACTTGTCTGTTGGTAATGTTGTGAATAAATGATTGCAGAGTTTTGCTAGAGAGGTTCCTAAGTAAGAAGTCTGTCGGGATGAGAGTCATTTCTCTAATTTGAGCTCTTTCGTACCTCTGGAGTTCTAATTCCAGTTATACTATATATTATCTCCGTGAACCAGTCACTTGGCTCCCGAAGCTCACTTTTCCACATCCTTTAAACTGGATGATAATAAAGCCAACATATACAATGTGCCCAGCTCAGTACTGGCACACAGTAGGTACTCAATAAATGAAGTGTTACTACTTCATTGTGTTACAATGAAGTAACAATGTTACTTCTTCATTGTGTTACAGAGGGAATTTCCAGGCTGAATAGTAGAATGTAATTTGGATGGCGGCTCAAAGCACACCTCAGAGGATCAGACAGACCTTTATTGTAGACGCTGGTAGGTTGAGTTTTAAAGCAAGTTCTCTCTGGAGGTTTTTATCTGGAAACATATTGCAGCTAAACAGAGCCTCCAACTCTTCATGCTGTGTGTGTGTGAATGAGGTGCGTTCATGAGGCTTCTTCCATTTTGCTGCAGAGCAGAGATGGAGAGGAGGTGGTTACACTAACACAATCCCCTTCCCACTCAGATCCCCAAAATACCACAACTGTGAATTTCCCGTGTCTTCCCCCCAACCAGGCTTGGAATCTAGGAGATAAAGATCCCAGGTCTTGACTCTAGGAGGCTGAGCCCTGTGTAACAGCACTCTGTCCTCTGTTTTCTGAAATTTAGTTTGTCCCTGCTAGGAAATGTTACCTCTTCAATTTTCTCTGTACCCAGTCTGTCTACCCCGCCTAACCTCAGGACAGTGGACAGTGGTTTCCCTTGTCTTCTTTTCCATATTTTGTTTCTTTTAGAAACTGGGAAAAAACCTCACGTCCCTGTGCCTGAATATATAACACACTCTTCAATATGGGTTTCCTCTTCTCATTTATTTATTCAGGAACCTAGTCTATCTCATCTAGAAAATGGGTTTTTTCTTCTCCAGGCTTTCTGAACCTCTATTTGCTCTTCTGAGAAAAGGTTCATAAGAAATGAGACATAACTAAATATGTGGAGACAATTGAAAAATTATGGAGTATTTTTAAAAATGGCAATGGAGAGAAAAAGGAAATTTTCTAAGAAAATACAATTTCCAAAATTTGCTGAAAAAGAACTGCAGACACTGAATGGACTAATAACCATTAAAAGAACAAGTAAGTTATAGAATTCAAGGCAATGCTGTGCTAATTCTCCTGCTATATGCCCATTTCAGTATAAGGAAGAAGAGTCTTCACTTGGTCCTCACTTCTGTATTTGAAGTTCCCAACACCAACACTAAAACCAGACAAGAATATACACTACCAACAAAACTATAAAACTAATGCTACTTATGAACACACACAGAAATAACTTTTACACATATATTTAATATAATCACATATTTAAATGTACATATTCCTAAACTTATAGTATCTAATTTATTTTTGAAGTTCATATATATTTGAAATCAAATATATAAAATATTAATTTATAATTATTGATTTTTTTCTACTCACATTTTACAAAAGTATTCTATTCGAACTGTTTGCATTTACCTTAAATAGCCATATCTTCATCAACACTCTGATC
This sequence comes from Neophocaena asiaeorientalis asiaeorientalis, assembly GCF_003031525.2. NCBI lineage: Eukaryota > Metazoa > Chordata > Mammalia > Artiodactyla > Phocoenidae > Neophocaena > Neophocaena asiaeorientalis. The sequence goes on along the minus strand of NW_020175533.1, from coordinate 1,479,239 downwards.
CTCTTCTTTTTTTCTTTTTTTGGCCATGCCACGCAGCATTCGGGATCTTAGTTCCCCGACCAGGGGTCGAACCCTTGCCCCCTGCAGTGGAAGCACGGATTCTTAACCACTGGATAGCCAGGGAAGTCCCCTGATCCTATTCTTTTAATTAAATAGTGTAGTTTTACCAAGCATATGATCTTTACTTTGAAATACGTTTTTTGTGATACAGCACTTTCGGAATATGTTTATGAAATGCTGTTACTAGGAATTTTGTTTTAAGTTACAAGAAACTTATATAATATTAAGATAACTCTTTTGCCCCCACATTCATCCTGTAGGGGTGCATTTGCGATCTCTACAACTTACTAGTTACCATATTGCTTTAAAACAAGACAATGTTTTATTCATGTATTTGTGTTGTCATGTATGGAAATAGTACAAATTTGAAACCATCCTTGTTTCCCAGCCACCCAATTACTCTCTAGAGCTCTTCTGTATAGCATAGTAGCCACCACCCAACATGGCTGTCAAACACAAAAATGTGACTGGTTCCACCAAGTACTGAATTTTTAATTTTATTGAATTTTAATTAATTTAACTTTAAACACTGGTTTTCAATCCAGTTATTGGGAAGCTTTTTAATATGCTTAGAACAACTTGCATATGTGAATCTACTCTTTCAAATGTAAATTTTATGAACTCTAAATGCAGAGTAAGTATTTCTGATGAAAATTTAGCATTTACATTGAGATATGTTGGTAAGTGTAAAATTTTCACTGGATTTCAAAGTCTTGATATGAACCAAAGAATGTTGGGATTTCCCCTGTGGTCCAGTGGTTGAGACTTCACGCTTCCACTGTAGGTGGCACAGCACAGGTTCAATCCCTGGTCGGGGAACTAAGGTCCTGCATGTGGCACAGTGAGGCCAAAATAAAATAAAAATTAAATTAAAAAGAATGTAACTATCTCATTGGATTGTATATTGTCTGTTTAGCAGAAAGATGTTACAAGTTAAGATGTTAAATCCTATGTGATATATGCAATGTCTGATTTAATTATGTATTAAAAATAAAGGTAAAGGCTTTAAATTTATTATCTATTTGTATATTAAACACAACATATAAAAGTAAATTAAATAAAAAGCTCACAGGTGATAAAAAAGGAAAAGACTAATCTTTGTGTATGTATTTACATTTTTACATACTCTTAGATTATTATCAGCTTGCTTTTGTGTTTATTTGTAATATTATCCCTTTTAGTAAAGCTATAACAATTTTTTGCCTCAAAGATTTATGCCTGTATCTTGGTGTAAGAGCCAGACTGTTCTGACACTTCCTTTCTTGTGTTTATCAAATGGATCTTGAAGCTGCTGATTGTCTGTGGCTTCCCACTTATCTGTGCACAAAGATGCAGAAGGAAGACAGCAAGGAATCATCAGGGCTTAAGAAGATGAGAACCCCCCAAACATCAACAGGTATACACTGGAAAGTTCATCAGACCATTCTGCGAAAAGTCATCTGTGAAAATATGCTTTTAGACGTACAAAAGTTGAAATAATCCATTACCAGCAGACTTGCACTATAGGATATGTTAAAGATCATCCTTCAGGCAGAAGGAAAACATCATATATCTGAAAGGATTTGCATCTGGAATATATAATAAACTCTTGTATCTCAAAAATAAGAAGACATATATTCCAATCAAAAATCCTTTAAACCTAATTAATAGATTTGAGTAAGATTTTCACCAAAGAAGATATATAAATGAAGATGTGGAAGAGTGTGGAGAAATTGAAACTTTCATACAGCAATTGGAAATTACAGGTGGGACTGTTAAATGATATAACCACTTTGAAAAACCATCTGGCAATTTCTTCCTAGGAATCTACCCAAGGGAATAAGAACATTTATCTATGCAAAGATGTATACCCAACTATTCATAGCAGCATTGTTCATTATTGCCTAGTTGGTAACAATCTAAATCTCCTTACTGAATGAAGACACCAACTTTTTGTATTCATACAATGCAATACCATTCAGCAATAAAAGTAATGGATTACTGATGCATTTTATACAACATGAATGAACCTCAAAAACACTATGCTAAATGAGATGTATACTTGCTAAGATTAAATGATAGACCCATAAAATTATACTATTCTGTTGTGGTTTTGTTTTTTGGCCATGCCATGCGGCTTGTGAGATCTCAGTTCCCCAACCAGGGACTGAACCTGGGCCACAGCAGTGAAAGCACTAAATCCTAACCACTAGACCACCAGGGAACTCCCCTCTTTTTTTGTTTATATTTTCTATATAATGAAAAGTGGAAATAAGTAAAAAAATGTAATCTCCAGCAATTATTTTTTCAAAAAGGAGAGGGTTTCACCCTGAGATGGAACTTTGATGAGTAGGAACTATGTTTGTTAAGATAAGTGGCTAGAAGTGGAGTGGAGATTCAGTAATCTCTGAATCATTTATGTTTAATAGTAGAAATTTTGCTTATCAACTGTACTTTTCTAGGAATGTGATCATGAACAGTTTAAACTCTTCACCTCAGTTTCTGAGGGGTGGGATAGGGAGGGTGGGAGGGAGGGAGATGCAAGAGGGGAGAGATATGGGAACATATGTATATGTATAACTGATTCACTTTGTTATAAAGTAGAGACTAACACACCATTGTAAAGCAATTATACCCCAATAAAGATGTTAAAAAAAAAACCACAAACATAAACGTAAAACAAAAAATGATATAAGAAACCTAAGCCCTAATATCAATAATTACATTAAATATATATGGTCTAAATATGAAAATTTAGAGACAGTGAGTGGCAGAGTAGGTGGGGAGGAAACGAGTCAACTGTATATTCTATACGATAAACTAAGTTCAAATATAATTACATAAGTTGGTTAAAAATAAAAGGATAGAAAATATAAAATGCAAACATTAATCTAAAGAAAGTTGGAGTGTCTATCTTAATATCCCATGAAGTACAGAGCAAAGCAAAAAAATTATCAAGGACAGAGAGGGACATTACATAATGATAAAAGGATCAATATACCAAGAAGACATAGCAATCCTAAATGTGTACATATGAAACAACAAATGTGAAGCAAAAACTGATAGAGCTGAAAGGAAAAATAAACAAAACCAGATTCATAATTGGAGACTCCAACATCTCTCTCTCAATAACTGACAGAACAACCAGATGCAATAAGTAATTCCTTCAAAGGATTGTAGTAAAGATTTATGGAACAAACGCCTGAGACCTTCAATACTCATCAGCAGGATATACAAAGTAAACCATAACAGACATGATCTCTGACTTTATGGAGATTATGTCTAGTGGGGAAGACATAATTAAACAGCCATGTTCAAGTGTGGGTAAATGGAGTAGTGGAAATTCAGGCTCCTATGGGAGTCAAAAGGGTTTCTTTTTTTTTTTTTTTGGATTTTATTTAATTTATATTTTTTATACAGCAGGTTCTTACAAGTCATCCATTTTATACACATCAGTGTATACATGTCAATCTCAAACTCCCAATTCATCACACCACCAACCCCACCCGCCGCTGCTTTCCCCCCTTGGTGTCCATACATTTGTTCTCTACATCTGTGTCTCAATTTCTGCCATGCAAGACTAATCTGTACTATGTTTCTAGGTTCCACATATATAAGTTAATATGTATTTGTTTTTCTCTTTCTCGCTTACTTCACTCCATGACAGTCTCTAGGTTCATCCACGTCTCTACATGGGTGTTAGCTCATCTCTAAATGTTTAATAGAATTCACCTGTGAAGCCATCTGGTCCTGGACTTCTGTTTGTTGGAAGAATTTTAATCACAGTTTCAATTTCAATACTTGTGATTGGTGTGTTCATAGTTTCTATTTCTTCCTGTTTCAGTGTTGGAAGGTTATACCTTTCTAAGAATTTGTCCATTTCTTCCAGGTTGTCCATTTTATTGTCATAGAGTTAGTTGCTTGTAGTAGTCTCTTAGGATGCTTTGTATTTCTGCAGTGTCTGTTGTAACTTCTCCTTTTTCATTTCTAATTTTATTGATTTGATTCCTCTCCCTCTTTCTCTTGATGAGTCTGGCTAATGGCTTATCATCTTTGTTTATCTTCTCAGAGAACCAGCTTTTAGTTTTATTGATCTTTGCTATTGTTTTCTTTGTTTCTATTTCATTTATTTTTGCTCTGATCTTTATGATTTCTTTTCTTCTGCTAACTTTCGGTTTTGTTTGTTCTTCTTTCTCTAGTTCCTTTAGGTGTAAGTTTACATTGTTCATTTGAGATTTTTCTTCTTTCTTGAGGTAGGCTTGTGTAGCTATAAACTTCCCTCTTAGAACTGCTTTTGCTGCATCCCATAATTTTGCATCGTCGTGTTTTCATTGTCATTTGTTTCTAGGTATTTTTTGATTTCCTCTTTGATTTCTTCAGTGATCTCTTGATTATTTAGAAAGTATTGTTTATCCTCCTTGTGTTTGTGTTTTTTACGTTTTTCCCCTGTAATTGATTTCTAATCACATAGGGTTTTTTTCTTTTTTTTTGCGGTATGCTGGCCTCTCACTGTTGTGGTCTCTCCCGTTGCAGAGCACAGGCTCTGGACGTGCAGGCTCAGCGGCCGTGGCTCACGGGCCCAGCCACTCCACAGAATGTGGGATCTTCCCGGACCGGGGCCCGAACCCGTGTCCCCTGCATCGGCAGGCGGACTCTCAACCACTGTACCACCAGGGAAAACCCTCGTAGCGTTTTGATCAGAAAAGATGCTTGATGTGATTTCAGTTTTCTTAAATTTACTGAGGCTTGATTTGTGACCCAAGATGTGATCTCGCCTGGAGATTTTTCCATGTGCATTTGAGAAAAAAGTTTATTCTGCTGTTTTTGGATGGAATGTCCTACAAATATCAATTAAATCAATCTGGTCTATTGTGTCATTTAAAGCTTGTGTTTCCTTATTAATTTTCTGTCTGGAGGATCTGTCCATTGGTGTTAGTTAGGTGTTAAAGCCCCCACTATTATAGTGTTATTGTCGAGTTCCTCTTTTATAGCTGCTAGCAGTTGCCTTATGTATTGAGGTGCTCCTATGTTAGGTGCATATATATTTATAATTGTTATATCATCTTCTTGGATTGATCCCTTGATCATTATGTATTGTCCTTCCTTGTCTCTTGTAACATTCTTTTTTTTTTTTTTTGCAGTACGCGGGCCTCTCACTGTTGTGGCCTCTCCCGTTGCGGAGCACAGGCTCCGGACGCGCAGGCTCAGTGGCCATGGCTCACGGGCCCAGCCGCTCTACGGCACGTGGGATCTTCCCGGACTGGGGCACGAACCCGTGTCCCCTGCATCGGCAGGCGGACTCTCAACTCGTGCGCCACCAGGGAAGCCCTCTTGTAACATTCTTTGTTTTAAAGTCTATTTTATCTGATATGAGTATTGCTACTCCAGCTTTCTTTTGATTTCCTTTTGCATGAATATCTTTTTCCATCCCCTCACTTTCAGTCTGTATGTGTCCCTAGGTCTGAAGTGGGTCTCTTGTAGACAGCATATATGTGGGTCTTGTTTTTGTATCCATTCAGCAAGCCTGTGTCCTTTGGCAGGAGCATTTAGTCCCTTCACATTTAAGGTAATTATCAATATGTGTGTCCTTATTACCATTTTCTTAATTGTTTTGTGTTTGTTTTTGTAGGTCCTTTTCTTCTCTTGTGTTTCCCACCTAGAGAAGTTCCTTTAGCATTTGTTGTAGAGCTGGTTTGGTGGTGCTGAATTCTCTTAGCTTTTGCTTGTCTATAAGGCTTTTGATTTCTCCATCGGATCTGAATGAGATCCTTGCCGGGTAGAGTAATCTTGGTTGTAGGTTCTTCCCTTTCATCACTGTAAGTATATCATGCCACTCCCTGCTGGCTTGTAGAGTTTCTGCTGAGAAATCAGCTATTCACCCTATGGGAGTTTCCTTGTATATTATTTGTCATTTTTCCCTTGCTGCTTTCAATAATTTTTGTTTGTCTTTAATTTTTGCCAATTTGATTACTATGTGTCTCAGCATGTTTCTCCTTGGGCTTATCCTATATTGGACTCTGCACTTCCTGGACTTGAGTGGCTATTTCTTTTCCCATGTTAGGGAACTTTTTGACTATAATCTCTTCAAATATTTTCTCGGGTCCTTTCTCTCTCTCTTCTCCTTCTGGGACCCGTATAATGTGAATGTTGTTGCGTTTAATATCATCCCAGAGCTCTCTTAGGCTGTCTTCAATTCTTTTCATTCTTTTTTCTTTATTCTGTTTCATGGCAGTGAATTCTGCCATTCTGTCTTCCAGGTCACTTATCCATTCTTCTGCCTCAGTTATTCTGCCATTCATTCCTTCTAGTGTATTTTTCATTTCAATTATTGTGTTGTTCATCTCTGTTTGTTTGTTCTTTAATTCTTGTAGATCTTTGTTAAACATTTCTTGCATCTTCTCGGTCTTTGTCTCCATTCTTTTTCCGAGGTCCTGGATCATCTTCACTATCATTATTCTGAATTCTTTTTCTGGAAGGTTTCCTATCTCCACTTCATTTATTTGTTTTTCTGGGTTTTTATCTTGTTCCTTCATCTGGTGCATAGCCCTCTGCATTTTCATCTTTCTGTGAATGTGGTTTTTGTTCCACAGGCTGCAGGATTGTAGTTCTTGCTTCTGTTGTCTGCCCTCTCGTGGATGAGGCTATCCTGCATCCCATATTTCTGATCAAGTGTATTTTCCAGCTGTTTTTATTTTTGCCAATCACTTCCACTCATGTGAGAAGCACATAGTTCTTTTATTGCTTTTTTCTTCCAGTTTTATTGAGATATAATTGTATAAGGTGTACAGCATAATGATTTGACTTACATACATCGTGAAAAGATTATCACAAGTTAGTAAATATCCATCATCTCATATAGATACAAACAGAGAAATAGAAAAAATTAGAAAAAAAGTTTTTTCTTGTGATGAGAATTCTTAGGATTTACTCTTTTAACAACTTTCATATGTAACATACAGCAGTGTTAATTATATTTATCATGTTGTACGTTACATACCTGAGAAGCACAGAATTTATTTAGTCTGGTTAGATGTTTCTGTTTTAGTCAATTCACAATTTAGTTTGTGTAAATTTCATTTTTTCATATAACCTCTGCAATTTCAATGGATAAACCACTCTTCATTATTTGTGCAACTTACTAAAATAATCAGATGACATCTTTGAAGGCACATCAATTGTTACTGAGTTTCCTTAACTTCTGTCTTTAGCAATATTAGGCCAAACAAGAAACCACTTCTAGAACAGCACACTTTCCTTAAAATTCTGGATGTTATATAAAAAATACTTCCTTTAAAATTCATGACTAAACTGGTAAAATCAGAGATTTCCTTGTCAGTCAAATAATTTGACATTTGACTCCTTAATAAAAGGAGTAAGTAGAGAAGTGAAGCATTAGAACCAAAATTTTCCATAGTGATATCTGCTGATCCCTGGTGGTCTAGAGTATGGATTTTAATGGATTATGTGTTCTGGGGGATAGGAATCTGGTGTTCCTAGCAGGGTGGGTGGTAAGATCTAAAATCCCCTGTATAAAGCCAAAACCCCAAAACGACAGCTCCCTCAGAAAGTAAAGCAGAGAAATATCTCTTCTGAACATTGAGATGGTGAGTGTGGAAGCTGTCCAAATCTGGCTCTGGTGTCTAACATCACTACTTCCATATCTTAAAAAATGCCAACCCAAAGATTACATTTAAAAGTGGCCAGAATTGATATGTCTCCCAGGTAGCTGGCAGAAATATATTCAAAAAAATTTTCAAGGTCTTTAATGCAGACCTTAAGGAATTACCACAGATACAATTCCAAGGAATCCAAGCTCACAGTTAAAAGACAGGTGGGAAATACTTCAGGTGTATTAGCTTTAATTATTATGGTAACTATTAGCACAAAAAATGTTTAACATTTTTTAGAAGTAACCTTCTCCTTTGTATTTTCTAAGAGTTTTTTTTTACATCTTTATTAGAGTATAATTGCTTTACAATGGTGTGTTAGTTTCTGCTTTATAACAAAGTAAATCAATTATACATATACATATGTTCCCATATCTCTTCCTTCTTGCGTCTCCCTCCCTCCCGCCCTCCCTATCCCCCCCCTCCAGGTGGTCACAAAGCACCGAGCTGATCTCCCTGTGCTATGTGGCTGCTTTCCACTAGCTATCTATTTTACATTTGGTAGTGTGTATATGTCCATGCCTCTCTCGCTTTGTCACAGCTTACCCTTCCCCCTCCCCATATCCTCAAGTCCATTCTCTAGTAGGTCTTTGTAAGAGTTTTTTTTAAAATTAGAAATTTATGTTGAATGTTTGAAATACATTGTAAATTTTAAAATATTCTCTAGGCTTTTTAGAAGGATGACACAAACCGTGCCTTTCAATTTCTTCATAATTATTTTTCTCACTTGATCATAGTTCACCTAATAAAAATAGAATAACTTTGTGACAGAGATTTCTTTGGTTTATTCTTTTCCCATCGAAGTGCTGGATTTATATTGGAAGCAATATTAGAATATTTATATAGCACTTTCTCTGAAGAGCACTTATTATGTGGTAAGCACTTTACACCTATGACTATCTTAGTGCTAATAATAACCAAATAGTTGTTACTCTTATTATCTCCATCATATAGATGAGGAAAAGGAAGCTCAGGGGGTTAAGCAAAATCACACAGCTACTAAGTCTTGAAACAAAGACCGATTGGCTACAGAGTTGCTGCACTGTTGACCCCTATGCTACACTGCATCTCTGAAAGATCTTCCATGACTACAATCTAAATTAGGATCCTTTTATATCTTTGATAGCACTCTATTCTTTTTTGCCTGAGCAATAGTACAATTTAAAATTATCAATTAATTAATTAGTTTAAAGTCTGTCTCCTCTAGTCTCTTTCACTTTGAGAGCAGGAGCCATTTCTTCCATTTCTCTGCCATATACCCAATGCCTAGCATGTAGTAGACGCTCAATAACTAGTTGAGTGAATGATTGCAAGAAAGGTAACTAAGAAAAATGTTTCCTTCATGGAGTAATGTCTCCATCTTGTGGAATTTTAGAATACTGTCCAAAAAATTTTTCTTTTAACAAGGAAGGTTTCACAGGAGAATTGATTCTCCTATTTTCCAGACTACATGTCCGGGAAATATGAGAATTTTTGTTGTTGTTATTGGACTGGTCCTTTTGAGACTTTTAGAGCTGTAGAAAAGCACCGCCCCTTCAGGGCAGGTCTTTCCCTTACTAGATTTGCTTGATGAAACCAATTGTGCAACCGGGTAATTAACTGGCATCAATCTAAGTCCAGAACTCGTTTGATTCTACCTTGCCAAAGGTAGAGCACAGATCCATCAACAAACTCTTGGCTCCGAATGATCACTCGGGCACATCCAGAGCCCCTTCTATGCAGCGTTCTACTACCTAAGAGGTCTATCGGCCGCAGTCCCTATCTCTCCATCACATATTCCTCACAGCGTATGATGGCTAAAGTAGAAATTGTGTACAGAAATAACCTCTGCCCTACCATCTGTAAATCAGTTATACATATACATATGTTCGCATATCTTGTTATAAAGCAGAAAGTAAAGCAGGAGTAAATTGCACTCCATTCTAAATCCTAAATTTTACTTGTATAATATTTTGCACATATAATTTGTAATAATTGTTTTAAAAATACAATATGTTAAATAGAGCTACGTCTCTACCTATTATGGGCAGTTCATTTTATGAAGTTAACATAAACTTGCTATTTAAACCAGACATGGACAAAAAGAAAAGGAAAAACTTTAAGCCAGTATGATTATAATTGGAGATTATATATACTGAGTCTGGTTTTTTCCCCCGTTTAATCTAGGTCCAAGTCTGGTTCTCTTTCACTATCCGACAACCGAGGTTACAGGCCGGAGGTCTAGGACACCAGCGAGAGCCCCTCCTTCCCCACGATTCTATGGTCCTCAGGTTACTCTCGTCACTGGGAACTCTATGGTTCCGGGGCGGGCTGGGAGGCCTGAGTTTGAAAGCCGTGGCGGGAAGATGGCGGCCGCACCTGTCGCCAGCTTTCGTTTCTTCCGAGCGGGAGGACGCTGGGACTGTGCCTTTCCCTGAATGGCCGAGAAGATTTCGCGATGAATCTGACGCGCTGGAGTGGGAAACGCCGACGTTCAGCACCAGGCTCAGACTTCTTTTCGGGAAGTGGCGGTGACAGCAGTGACAGCCCCCTGCTCCTCTCGGGGCCGGTGCTGAGCCCGCCCCCGGGCCTGAGACGCAGCCTGAAGGACCGCGGCCGCCCGCCGGCCAGAGCTGCAGGTACTCGCAGGCACTCCGTGGGCAGCGGGCGAGGTAGGCAGCTCAGCCGGGCCACTCGTCGGGAGGTGTCCTCACCGCGCGGAGCTCGCGCGTTTGCACGGCCTGCTAGGCTTCTACTCCCCTTTCTCAGTTTGTGACTAGGACCTGGTGCGGCACGTCACTTTCTGTTGACGTGGAAGAGCTTTCAGTCCATATTCAGCGACTGTCTGGTAGTAATCTTCAAGTGGTTTCTGGGTCTTTTCGACCTTTATTTACGGAAACAACTTACTAGTTGGCCAAATTTCATCACCTGTAGGGAATTCACTCCTAATAGTGCCCAGTGCTCCTTACAGATCTTATATTGTATGTGTTTTATGTCAGGATGTACTTTAAATAGCCTCTTTACAACACATAGGAATCCCAAAACACAGTGGAAAGCAAATTACTGAAGTCTTACGTTAGAACTAAATTCAACTATTTCCTTTTTTTTCCTAAAAGGGAAATGCAAGCAGACGTTTCCTGACGATAAAGTAGACAAGCTGCTATTGGCAAATTGGGGGCTTCCTACAGCGGTTCTGGAGAAATATCACAGTTTTGGTGTAAAAAAGATGTTTGAATGGCAAGCAGAGTGCCTTTTGCTTGGACAAGTCCTGGAAGGAAAGAATTTAGTCTATTCAGGTATTCAAATTTGTGCAAGTTAATTTCTCTACTATTTTTAAGACATTATTAATGTAAAGGACACTCTATTGAGGTAAGGTGGGTGAGAGAGTGCTTTATAACTAGATAAAGTCTTAAAATATTTGAAAAGCAGAGTTTCATCATATGCATACTTAAATTATGAAAATTCCATTAGATGGTAGGGTGGGGGAAGGCAAAAACCCAACAATTTAAACAGAATTATCTGCCTACCATTTCTCTCAAAAAACATGTGTCCCAGAGCTTCCCTGGTGGCGCAGTGGTTGAGAGTCCACCTGCCGATGCAGGGGACACGGGTTTGTGCCCCGGTCCGGGAAGATCCCACATGCCGCGGAGCAGCTGGGCCCGTGAGCCATGGCCGCTGAGCCTGCGCGTCCGGAGCCTGTGCTCCACAACGGGAGAGGCCACAACAGTGAGAGGCCCGTGTACCGCAAAGAAAAACAACAACAACAAAAACATATGTCCCAGAGTGAGTGTGCAGTATGAGATGTAAATGTGCTCTTCCCACAGTTGATCTCAGTTGCTTTTCAGTGTGTGAACATTTTACGTTATATGTTTATAAATTGACCTGCTTATACAGGATTGTATATACAAAGCTCTATGTAATATACTTTATGAAAGGTTTATATGGGCTTTCAAGAGCAACTTTGACTTACATAATTTTTAGCCGTCTGTGCTTAGTATACTGACTTTAGAATCTAATCACTTGGTAAGATGTACGTCCTTTGTATCAGTTTTCTCTGAAATTGTGAGTCATCCAGATTTTCATTATGGCTGCCAAAATAATTAGAGAGTTAACTGTCAATAGATATAAGTTCAGGCTGTTTACTGACTGTGTAACCTTGCATATTAGTTGAGAGAGAGAAGCAGAGGGAGGGAGGGAGCGAGCGCCTACGTGCACAGAGAGCATGAGTGCCAGGGTGTGGGCTTAGAAAAGTTTTTGGCATGTAAGAAATACTCAGTTAATGCTAACTAGTGGCAGTTGGTGGCATTGGTAGAATGGCCTGACCGTTTCAGTTGCTTAAACAAGAACTTGGGTGTCATTCATAACTCTGCTCACCAACTCACATTAATTAATCACCAAGTGTAGTGTCTGTTACCTCAAATGTCTTGATTCTGGCTACTACTCTCTGTTCTTAGGTCCATTACCTAGTTTACTATCATCTTCTAGACTATGCAATAGTTCTCTAACTAGTTAATCTTTTCTTTCTGCTCTTGCTTTGCTCCTGCAGCCAAAAGTGATCTCTATAAAGTATAAATATGATTTTGTCATTCCTTTTCATAAAACTCACTTGTCACTCTGCATTGTAGAATTATAAAAGTCTTCTCCATGTGGCACTTTCATATCTCTTTTTTCACTCCCCTACTTGTACTTTATACTTCAGGCTTACTAAATTACTTGCTATCATCTGAACATACCAGGCTTTCCTCTAGACCTTTACATATGCTGTTTTTTTCTGCTGGGCATTCCTTTCTTCTTGCCTTCTTTGCTCTCATAAGTTCTGTTTCCATAAACTTCCTTACAGCTCTTCTCCCTCAACTTCTATCATAGCTCCTATCACAATGAATTAAAGCATTTTATCTATTTCCCCAAAGCAGGGCTTTTAACTGTTCAGTACTTAAAGGAAAGAATCTTTAGGTATAAGCTAGGTACTCAGTAATATTCATCATTTATTTGATGTAAAGATTTATTTGTCTCTGTTTTCACTGTGAGAGTATTCAGAAACCTGGTTTAAAGTCAGGGGCATTTCAGGGTATAAAGGTTTCAAATGCTAGCTGGGGCCTTAATGATAGTTTAGCCTTGGGCTATTTAGTTACTGGATATGATTTAAAATGTTTATTAATGCAGTGTATCAAATATTACTTCTTTTTGTGATAACCTTGCCGAATAACTTGTTTTAGCTCCTACAAGTGCTGGGAAGACTCTTGTTGCTGAACTACTTATTTTGAAGCGGGTCTTGGAAACGCGGAAGAAAGCTCTATTTATTCTGCCCTTTGTCTCTGTGGCTAAAGAGAAGAAATACTATTTCCAGGTAATGTTCTTTTACTAAGTTTGAAGTTGTGAAAGGCCTATTATTGGCAGCTTCGGCTTTACTCATTTGAAATGGAATTATAAAAGCAATTGGAAAATAAAATTTCTTTTATTACATCCCAATGTAGCTTTAAAAGTTGACCATTTATGAGGGGAAACTTTTAAATTACTGCATAAAGGAGAAAGGGCCATTAAATCAAAGAGCAATCGGTGAAAATTGTGTAAAAATTTATAAACTTTTCCTTAGGAAATAGGCAGAGTAATCTAATTAGCATATAAAAGTGCAAATTAAGAATCAACCTCTTAAGTGAATAGTAGGACTAGACTGAAGCATGGAAGGGAAGTGTGTTCGAGGAAGCATATCCCATCCTGATGCAGGGCCATTTGGGAACGTTAGAGGATGAAGAACAAGATCCATTGGTGCTTATGTAAAGCTCCAAACCTGTGTTTTCTTCTCCTGTTCTCCTGCAAAAATGAATGACAACAGTATACATTTGTGTGACGCTCACTGGTCTTTAAGGTATTTTTACAAATACAATACTTCATTAAATAGAATAAATTTATTCTGATTTCTGCAGTGAAAAAATGTGATTTTGGAATGCCAAGATTATTGCAGTGGTAATACAAAAAATCTGAGTTCTAGTCCCAGTTTTGTCACTACCTGTGTCTTCAGGCCAGATACATAATTTGCTGGGCCTCAGCTTTTTCCACTGGTAAAATGAAACTATGGGGTTAACTATGGGTTAACTTAGTAAACACTCAGAAACATTTTATTGAATGAACAGCTCTAAAATTCAATGGTTCTATAAATCTTTTTAACAGTTATTTCAGAGGTCAAATAACCAACAAAGCTGGTTCTACATGGTAACATCCTTTCAACTTAGACCAAAGTAACAAAATAATGATCCTTTTTACTGAGAAGGTATGTTAGTTAAAAGTTAAACTAAAAAAATTAACATCAAAGTCCCATTGCATTTGACTTTTGAAAGCTTTTCTTCCGTTATATAAAAAACTAATCTTTAGTGGGATAATGAGAATATTTTCCTCACGAAGTATAAATTTGTTTCTGAAAATATTACATTAGTGTTAAAGAAAGAGTGAGTTTCTTGCTTGTTTATTAGATTAAAAATGTTAGTGCTTAAGGTAGTTTTTCTTTAATTTTAATTTCTATAAAGAGCTCTTAGAACTTATTTGATTAAGTATGCCATTTTATTTGACTCTGTCTTAACAGAAAATCTCTGTACTGAGTTTTGTCAGTTCTGAACTTCTTATTTTTAGTATATGATTCTAAAAAGAACCAGTGTTCCCTGACCAGGAATAACTAACAGTAATCTGATAAATGTATTTGAATACTTATATCTATGTTTTGGGAAAGAACCAATTTAAGATTCATGAATTTCAAATATTTTCCCCTGTATTTTTCCTTTTTACTCAATTTAGAGTCTGTTTCAGGAAGTAGGAATAAAAGTAGATGGTTATATGGGCAGTACCTCTCCAACAGGGCGTTTCTCTTCTTTGGATATTGCTGTCTGCACAATTGAGAGAGCCAATGGTCTGATCAATCGCCTCATAGAGGAAAATAAGATGGATCTATTAGGTAAGCAAATAAGAAAATAAGTATATACTTTCTCTTGCTATTTTTGATAGAATGGAGTGAAGCTGTTGTGATTTCTGTATGACTTATGTTTTATTCTATTGTCTGTCATCTACTTCTGGAGGTGAAAATTGGCATCTGTAATGTTAGGAACTCTGTAAAAAAAAAAAAAGTTTTGCATCCTACTGATGTTATTGACTCTACTTTCTTGTATTTTTGCACTTTACAAAGCATAGAGGGTATTCTTGAACCCTCAAGTCATTTCTCATTGCTTCTTTCCTATCTAAAGTTTACCAGGAATAGAAGGAAGCACCTGCCATCTCTGCAATTAGTGTATATATGTATTCATTATCATATTCTGGTACTGTGGTATCTAGATTAGGCCTGGACCCAGAGGCTACCATTTAGCAGGCAAATGGTAGGGAGCTATAGAAACTGGCACTGTATTTGAGCTTGGAACTTTTCTACCTTAATCCTTTTTTTTTTTTTCCTTTTCCAACCACTTGGGAAAGCCCACTATGTAGAGGTAGCAACAGGAAGAGAATGGTTATAGCAGCAATAGAAGCTGCAAGAATATCAGTTAGCTACTCATTGTTTTCCTGGTGAACTTAAATGGTAAAGTTAGGGTAGGGTAGGGGTGGGGAGTAAGATCAAAGATTAATGAGACACAGGCTCCACTCTATAAAGCTTGGAGAGAGAAATCACATTCATCAGTTTGTATCAGAATTGTCAGATTGTGTTATATCAGATTAAGTGTTATATCTACTATACCTAGCACAGTTCTTGGCACACTAGGTAGAATAAATATTTTTTGGATGGATGAATGCTGAAATAAGTCATCATACAATACGATTTGGAAATAGCTTACTGATGAGGAAAAGGGTCATCATGTACCATTAGGAAATAGTCTGAAAGGTCTTTATTTTTGTAGGGGGATTTGTGGGGGGGACACTAGTGCACATGCAAACTATGATATTATGAAAATGTTTAAAGGAGGCATTCGTTGATACAAATTTCAGTACTTCTTGAGCATTATTCCAAGTGCATAGACTGGTTTGATTCTCCAAGTAGGGGAGGAGGTAATTATGATCATATTTATGTTTTATAGTAGGGTGAGTCACCAGTCTACCATAATCAAACAAAAACATCCTCTTAAAATCATTTATTTCTTCCTGATCTGATTCTGTTTTTCTAAGCACTTGCTAACATCAGTATGGTTGCCCTGGCTGTTTTCCCCATAGCAAACTCAACCCACTGAATAATTGTTGTGGATGTCCTTGATTTTCATCGTACATGTATTTCTACAAGGTTGCCAATTAAGAATTGTCTGATAACATGACGAAGTTTTTCTTGAGTTAGACCTGAGTTAGCTAATCATTGATTTCTAGATCCAGAATACATTGTGGTAAGACCACTTATTATACTTGAAATATCTTGGAAAAGAATTGTCTGCTATGTGGAATCTGATTTTTGTTTTATGGTTAGAAATTTGTATTACATGCAGTGTATTATAATGCCAGCTATTTATGGTACAAGATACAAGATATTGAGTCTTAAAATTCTTGGAATTGTGAAATTCTGTAAAAACTAGTATCTGGAAAATCTCTTTAGGAATGGTGGTTGTGGATGAATTGCATATGCTGGGGGACTCTCCCCGAGGGTATCTGCTGGAACTTCTGCTGACTAAGATTTCCTATATTACTCAGAAATCAGCATCTTGGTAAGTACCTGAAATAACTAAGTTCCTGAGATTCTAAAGAATGTTGAGAATGTGTTTGCAAAAGTGCATAATAACTAGGAGTTAAATACATCAGAGGAGGGTAGTACTTATTTAGAACAAACTCATGTACAGCATTTCATTTATGTTCCAAAAGAAGTACTTAAGACTAAGAGTGACTTTAGATTATTTTTAAAACATTCTTAAATTTCTGACTGCTCACCACTTTTATGATAGAATTTTTAAAATCCAGTTTTTGTATTTGTTATCTGTACGCACATCCTTTTTAAGTAGTCAAGGCTAATTATGAAAAATAGCATTTCTTTATCCCCTACTTTCCAGAGGTAACTATTTTCAACTCTTACAGCTTTTTTTCTTTTTTTAAAAAAATTTATTTTATTTATTTATTTTTGGCTATGTTGGGTTTTTGTTGCTGCGTGCGGGCTTTCTCTAGTTGCGGCGAGCGGGGGCTACTCTTCATTGCGGTGCACGGGCTTCTCATTGCAGTGGCTTCTCCTGTTGCAGAGCACAGGCTCCAGGTGCATGGGCCTCAGTAGTTGCGTCACTCGGGCTCAGTAGCTGTGGCACGCGGGCTCTAGAGCTCAGGCTCAGTAGTTGTGGCACACGGGCTTAGTTGCTCTGCGGCATGTGGGATCTTCCCAGACCAGGTATTGAACCCGTGTCCCCTGCATTGGCAGGCAGATTCTTAACTGTGCCACCAGGGAAGCCCCTCTTACAGCTTTTTAAAAATTCTGTTTACACGGATATCTCTAAATATAGCTACTTGAGTTTTTAGTTTTACACATTATATATTGACTTTTTACTATGGAAGATGAAGATCTAGCTCTTTTTTATATTCTTTGCTCACTCCGCCTGATCTCCTCATCCAGCCCCTTAGTCTTTCTTTATCCTCTCATTATATTCCCATTCTTCAAATATACTTATGTTCTAATTTTGCTTAGTTCAGTATTCAATATTACACTGTTATGACTATATAAGTGTCGTTGTCAACTGAGCCATGTGGTATATTATGATTATTTTTACTTTCTAAATAACTTTTTGTTTTCTCTGAAATTAATAAATGTCTTTTGTTTGATGAGTTGGTTTTCTGTGAACTTATCATTGATTTATCTCTAGCGTCTTCCCCACTTATATAAATCTCCACCCAGTATGTTCCAATACATTTGTTATTCTGCCCAATTTGTTTTCTTGAAGAAGTTTCTCCTAAAGCCTCCTGAGTTGTTCCAATTTAGATAGGTGGTTAATCTATATATGTGCTGTACAACAGTTATCTTGAGATCTCTTTTTATCATTATCATTCATTCCCATTGCTGTTTGCTTGAGTCAGAGCCCTCCTTTTTTGTGATCATATGTATTTCTCTTGATTCACTTTCTCATTTTAGTGGGGATATCTTCTAGGAAGTTCCACTTTATTTCAGTGTACAGGCTATTATGGGTATAAATTTTGCAAAAATTAGCATGTCTGAAAATGCCTTACAATTATTTCATAGATTTTCCAGGTACAAATGTCAAGATTTTAAACACTTTTAGAGTTTTTAACATAGTACTTCATTTTTCTCATTACTATTGAGAAATGCAGTGCCATGCTAATCCTTCATCCTTTGTATAAATTTTATAAATTTATTTATTTATTTTTGGTTGCGTTGGGTCTTCGTTGCTGCGCGTGGGCTTTCTCTAGTTGTGGTGAGCAGGGGCTACTCTTACTTGCGGTGTGTGGGCTTCTCATTGCGGTGGCTTCTCTTGCTGGGGAGCACGGGCTCTAGGTGCGCGGACTTCAGTAGTTGTGGCTCGTGGGCTCTAGAGTGCAGACTCAGTAGTTGTGGTGCGCGGGCTTAGTTGCTCCCTGGCATGTGGGATCTTCCTGGACCAGGGCTTGAACCTGTGTCCCCTGCATTGGCAGGCAGATTCTGAACCACTGGGCCACCAAGGGAGCCCTGTATAAATTTTAAAATTTTTCTCTGAGAGTTTTTAAGAGATCCTTTTCTTCCTTAGTATTGTGAAATTGCACTGATGTGTCTCGGTGTTGGTCTATTTTCTAACATTGTTCTGGGTACTCAGTAGTTGCTTTTAATCTAGGAGCTCTTGTCTTTCAGTTTAGGGAGATTTTAACACATCTCTTGCAGTATGTGGGAAAACATGCAGATAGTCATCTATGTCCCAAATTAGTAGGATATAGAAGATATGACTAATACAATTAGCAAATTTGACCTAATGGATGTATGTAGAATATTTACCAAATAAGAGCAGTATATATATTCTTTTCAGTTACATATGAAACATTTACAAAAAAAAACCCCTATCATGTGCTAGGCCATAAAACAACATATTTAAAGGATTTAAGTCATTTAAAATATATTCTTTGACAGCAGTGGAATTAAGCTAGAAATAACTATAAGAAAAACATAACTGAAAGATGCCCACATATTTAGAAATTAATAAATAATTCTGACCCCTTTTGGGGTGAAAAAAATAATCACAGTAAAAACAGGAAGATAGTTTGGAATGAAAGTATAATAAAAATATCTCCTAATGAAATTGTGAAATGCAGCTAGAGTTGTTTTTTTTGTTTGTTTGTTTTGCGGTACGCGGGCCTCTCACTGTTGTGGCCTCTCCTGTTGTGGAGCACAGGCTCCGGATGCGCAGGCTCAGTGGCCACGGCTTACTAGCCGCTCCACGGCATGTGGGATCTTCTCAGACCGGAGCACGAACCCATGTCCCCTGCATCGATCGGCAGGTGGACTCTCAACCACTGTGCCACCAGGGAAGCCCTAGAGTTGTTTTTAAAGGGAAATTGATAGTATGCAGTGTGTATATTATTAAAGACGAGAGACTGGAAAATTAATGACTTATTCATCTCTAGAACTTAGAAAAAGAATAGTAAAATAATGCCACAGAGAGTGGAAGGAAAGAAATAATAAAGACAAGAACAAAAATTAATGAAAGAGGAAAGTCATTATCCTGAACATTAAAAAAAATTCTACAAGTCAATGAGGAAAAATACAATGTAATATATCAATGGGTAAGGAACTTGAAAGACATTTATAAGAGGGTATCCAAATGGTGTCTAAACATGAAATGGTGCTTAATCTCATTAGTAATCAAGGAAATGTAAATTACCTCTTCAAAGAGCTATTACCACACACTGTCCAAAATACCTAACAGACTGACAATACTAAGTGGTAACAAAGATGTGGAACAGTAAGGAAGTCCTAGCCACAGCAATCAGACAAGAAAAAAAAAAAATAAAAGGAATCCAAATTGGAAAGGAAGAAGTAAATCTGCCACTGTTTGCAGGTGACATGATAACTATACACAGAAAATCCTAAAGACACCACCAAAATACTAGAACTCATCAATGAACTATGTAAAGTTGTAGGATACAAAATTAACATATAGAAATCTGTTGTATTTCTGTATGCTGACACGAATTATCAGAGAAATTAGGAAAACAGTCCTATTTATAATTGCATCAAAAAGAATCAAAATCCTAGGACTAAGTCTCACTAAGGAGGTAGAAGACCAGTGCAATCCCTATCAAATTACCAATGGCATTTTTTGCAGACCTAGAGCAAAAAAATGTTAAAATTTGTATGGAAACACAAAAGACCCCGAATAGCCAAAGCAGTCTAAAAAAGAAAAATGGAGCTGGAGGAATCAGGCTCCCTGACTTCAGAGTATACTATAAAGCTTTGTTCCAGTACCATACTGTAATCAAAACAGTTTGGTACTGGCACAAAGACAGACTTATAGATCAATGGAACAGTATAGAAAGCTCAGAAATAAACCCATGCACCTATGGTCAATTAATCTACGACAAAGGCAGCAAGAGTATACAATGGAGAAAAGACTGTTTCTTTAATAAGTGGCACTGTGAAAACTGGACAGCTACATGTAAAAGAATGAAATTAGAATACTCCATAACACCATACACAAAAACAAACTCAAAATGGATTAAGGACCTAAATGTAAGACGAGATGCTATAGAATTCCTAGGGGAAAACACTCTTTGGCAGAACACTCTTTGACATAAATTGCAGCAAGATCTTTTTGGATTCACCTCCCAGAGTAATTAAAATGAAAACAAAAATTAACAGGTGGGACCTAATTAAACTTAAAAGCTTTTGCATAGCAAAGGAAACCATAAACAAGATGAAAAGACAACTCATAGAATAGGAGAAAATATTTGCAAACAGAGTGACCGACATGGGTTTAATCTCCAAAATAGACAAACAGCTCATGCAGCCCAATATCATAAAAACAAACAACCCAATAAAAAATGAGCAGAAGATCTAAATAGACATTTCTCCAAAGAAGA
Organism: Neophocaena asiaeorientalis asiaeorientalis; assembly: GCF_003031525.2. Taxonomy (NCBI): domain Eukaryota; kingdom Metazoa; phylum Chordata; class Mammalia; order Artiodactyla; family Phocoenidae; genus Neophocaena; species Neophocaena asiaeorientalis. The sequence goes on along the minus strand of NW_020175533.1, from coordinate 1,458,561 downwards.
ATACAGATGGCCAAAAAACACATGAAAAGATACTCAGCATCGCTATTTATTAGAGAAATGCAAATCAAAACTACAATGATGTATCACTTCACACAGAATCGCCATCATTGAAAAGTCTACAAACTATAAATGCTGGAGAGGGTGTGGAGAAAAGGAAACACTCCTACACTGTTGGTGGGAATGTATATTGGTACAGCCTCTATGTGAACAGTACGGAGGGTCCTTAAAAAACTAAAAATAGAACTATCATATGATGCAGCAATCCCACTCCTGGCCATATACCTGGAGAAAACCATAATTTGAAAAGATACATGCACACCAATGTTCACTGCAGCACTAATTACAGTAGCCAGGACATGGAAGCAACCTAAATGTCCATCAACAGGAATGGATAAAGAAGATATGGTACATATATACAATGGAATATTACTTAGCCATAAAAAAGAATAAAGTAACACCATTTGCAGCAACGTGGATGGACCTAGAGATTGTCGTAAGGAGTGAAGTAAGTCAGACACAGAAAGACAGGTGTCATATAATATCACTTATATATGGAATCTAATAAAAAATGATATAAATGAACTTACTTACAAAACAAAAACAGACTCACAGATCTTGAAATCAAACTTATGGTTACCATAGGGGAAATGTGGGGGGAAGTGATAAATTAGGAGATTGGGATTAACCTATACATACTACCATATATAAAATAGGGAACTAACAAGGCTGTACTGTATAGCACAGGGAACTCTACTCAATACTCTAATTACCTATACTGGAAAAGAATCTGAAAAAGAATAGATAAATGTATATGTATAACTGAATCACTTTGCTGTACACCTGAAACTAAAACAACATTGTAAATCAACTATACTCCAATATATATATATAAAAAAATCCTAGGAATAAGTCTAACTAATGAGGTAGAAGACCTGTACTCAGAAAACTATAAGACACTGATGAAAGAAATTGAAGACAACACAAACAGATGGAAAGCTATACTGTGTTCATGGATTGGAAGAATAAATATTGTTAAAATGACCATACTACACAAGGCAAGTTACACATTCAGTGCAATCCCTTCCAAAATACCAATGGCATTTTTCACAGAACTAAAATGAAAAATTGTAAAATTTGTATGGAAACACGTAAGACCTGAATAGCCAAAACAGTCTGGAGAAAGAATAACAAAGCTGGAGACATCACACTCCCTGACTTCAGACTATAGTGCAAAGCTACAGTAATCAAAACAGTATGGTACTGGCATAAAAACAGACACATAAATCAATGAAACAGATTAGAAAGCCCAGAAATGAGCCCAGACTTTTATGGGCAATTAATCTATGACAAAGGAGGCAAGAATATACAACAATGGTGAAAAGACAGCCTTTTCAATAAATGGTGTTGGTAAAACTGGATTACTGTCTCACAGCATGCACAAAAATAAATTCAAAATGGATTAAAGATTTAAATCAAGACCTGAAACCATAAAACTTCTAGAAGAAAGAATAGGCAGTATGCTCTTTGATGTTGCTCTTAGTAATATTTTTAGGATATGTCTCCTCAGGCAAGGGAAACAAAAGTAAAAATAAACAAATGGGACTATATCAAACTAAAAGGTTTCTGCACAGCAAAGGAAACTTTCAACAAAATGAAAAGGCTGCATACTGAATGGGAGAAGATTTTTGCAAATGATGTATTCAGTAAGGGGTTAATATCTAAAATATATGAAGAATTCATATCAGTCAACATAAAAAAATCCAATTAAGAATGGGCAGAGGGTCTGAATAGACATTTTTCCAAAGAAGACATACAGATGGCCAACAGGCATATGAAAAGATGCTCAACGTCACTAATCATCAGTGAAATACAAATCAAAACCACAATGTGATATCACCTCACACCTGTCAGAATGGCTGTTATCAAAAAAGACAGCAAATAACAAGTGTGGGCAAGGATGTGGAGAAAAGAGAACCCTTGTGCACTTTCGGTGGGAATATAATTGCTGCAGCCACTATGGAAAACAGTATGGCGATTCCTCAAAAAATTAAAAGTAGAACTGCCATATGATCCAGCAATTCTACCCCTGGGTATTTATCTGAAGTAAAACAAAAACACTAATTTGGAAAAGATATGTGCACCCCTAGGCTTAGAGCAGCATTATTTACAATAGCTAAGATATGGAAGCAACCAAGTGCCCATCAATAGATGAATGGATAAAAAAAACATGGTGTATTTATATACAATGGAATATTATTCAACCATACGAAAGAAGGAAATCCTGCTGTTTGCAACAACATAGATGGACTTAGAGGGCATTATGCTAAGTGAAATAAGTGAGACAGAGAAAGACAAATACTTTATGATTTCACTTACATGTGGAATCTAAAAATACAGAACAGATGGTTGCCAGAAGGATGGGGGTTGTGGGGAGGAAAGAAATAGGTGAGGAAGATTGAGGTATAAATTTCAGTTGCAAAATAAATGAGTCATGGATATGAAGTGTACAATGTGGAGAATATAGTTAATAACTAATAGCTTTGTATGATGACATATTGTAACAAGACTTACGCTGATCATTTTGAAATGTATAGAAATATTGAATCACTGTGTTGTGTAACAGAAACTAACAGTGTTGTAGGTCAATTATACTTCAAAAATGAACAAACTCGTAGAAAAAGAGATCAGATTTGTGGGTTACCAGAAGCAGAGTTGGGGAGAGAAGGAGCTGAATGAAGGTAGACAAAGGAACAAACTTCCTGTTATAAGATAACTAAGTACTAGGGATGTAATGTACAACATGATAAATATAATTAACACTGCTGTATGTTATATATAAAAGTCATTGAGAATAAATCCTAAGAGTTCTCATCACAAGGAAAAAACTTTTCTCTGTTTTTTTAATGTTGTATCTATATGAGATAATGGATGTTCCCAAAACTTATTGTGATAATCTTTTCATGATGTAAGTCAAATCATTATGCTGTACACCTTAAACTTATACAGTGCTGTGTGTCAATTATATCTCAATAAAACGGGGAAAAAACACACATGGATTGCAGGGGTGTAACTCTGGTACAGTCTCTTTGGAAAACAGTTGGACATTATCTAATAAAATTAAGGTAATATAAGACCCAGCAATTTTACTCCTAGGTATATACCCTAAAGAAATTTATGCACGTATATACCAAAGGACACGACCAAGAATATTGTTAGCACCATTTGTAATTAGTACTGTGTGTCTTTTAGCATCATTTTCATTTGTTTTTCACAGCCAGGCATATTTAGCCAGTCCTCTGTCTAATGCCGTGCAGATTGTTGGCATGAGTGCTACTCTCCCAAATTTGGAGCTTGTGGCTTCCTGGTTGAATGCTGAACTCTACCACACTGACTTTCGCCCTGTACCACTGCTGGAATCAGTAAAAATTGGAAATTCTATTTATGACTCTTCATTGAAGCCTGTGAGGGAATTTCAACCCATGCTGCAAGTAAAGGTAAGTCATTATTTTTATATAATTACCACCAGTACCTTTGTGTTTGATTGCATTTTCTCACAAGTTAACAGTTTTTTTTGTTTTTTGCTATACGCGGGCCTCTCACCGTTGTGGCCTCTCCTGTTGCAGAGCACAGGCTTTGGACGTGCAGGCTCAGCGGCCATGGCTCACGGGCCCAGCCGCTCCGTGGCATGTGGGATCTTCCCGGACCAGGGCACGAACCCGTGTCCCCTGCATTGGCAGGTGGACTCTCAACCACCACGCCACCAGGGAAGCCCAAGTTAACAGTTTTTGAGTTAAGTAAAGTAGGGGGTTGCAAAGTAGGGGGTTGATTATGCATTATATATGCATTAGAAGGATTCCTAATGCTAAGCTAATTGGTTTCATATTAAAGAATTGGTGGTGTTGGTGAGAGAGGAAATGTAGCTGTGTCTTAAATTTAAGTATTATCATTTCCTATAAGTGTAAGTATAAAATTTTGTAGATTTTTGTTTTTAACTAGGAAAAAGATTTTCTTATGGCTTTGTTTACACTAAACACTAACGTGGAAAATTGACCTTTTGTTTAATGTTATAGGTATAATATAGTAGAGTGGAAAATTCATTTTTTGGAGTCAGAAAGACCTACTTCTGATACTTCATAGGGATACTTGATATGGCTATGATATTAGTTGAATCACATAACTTCTCTGAATATAGTGTCTTCATCTATAAAATGGGATGTAATACTTGTATTTAGTATTGTAAGAATGAAATTTGATTTAAAAAAATTGCCTAGCACCTAGAAAGGGCCTGAGAAATATCCCCTCCGCACACCCCTAAATACACTTTAAAACATTTAGTTCACAATATTTTTCTAAGCCTGATTCTTCAGTACTGAGGTTAAAGGACTGACTCATGATCTGTGCTGCGAGGGATCTGTTTTTATGCCGAGCAGTGCCTCTGAGTACTGAAAAAGTTATGGGTAAGTTTAGAACTAGGAATAGGACTAAATTCATGTGTTTTAGTACCGTCATAGGTATGCATTTGTAGCTTCTGCATGCCTGGTATGGAATCTTATTTAGTTGCTTCGCTCTGTACCCCAAATTTCACCTGACTGTGCCTTGGTTACCTTAAGTATATAAGTAAACACATTCATCTACTCTCCTGTTAATCTTCTTCTATTATCATGCCTATGCCTCCACCTCATTTAAATGTTACAACTCTTACCTGGATTTTTGAAATAGACTCATAATTGATCTCTTTGCTTCCTACTTTGTCCCCTTCAGTCTGTGCTTAAATCAAGAGCTAGTGACCTATTTAAAATGAATATCACATTCTGCTCAAAAACTTGTGATGGTTCCCTGTTTCATTTAGAATGAAAGCCAACATCTTTAAAGTAGCCTACAAGCCCCTGCATGATCTGCCCCACTCCCTTAGTGCGCTGACTTCAGTTTCTATATTCCTTCTTACTTCCTCCGTAGCCTTTTTGCTATTCCATAATATGCCAAGAATCTCCCACCTCAGGTTCTCTTTATCTGGAATGCTTTCTCCCCCAGGCATCAGTAGGGTTTACCCTTTCACCTTTGGACCTTTACTCAAATATCAATTTCTCAGACCTTCCTTGGCCACCTTATTTAAATTGCTGTGTTCTCCCATTCCTCCTATTTTCCCTGTTTTATTTTTCCCCTTTGCACTTTTCAAAATTGAACATACTACGCGTTTTACTTATCTTGTTGTTTTTATCTATCTTTTCTTACTGGAGTAGAAGAACTCTGAGGGCAGAGCTGTTTTTCTGCTTTATTCTCCATCCGCAGTGCCTAGAACAATATATGGCACATAGTAAATATTTGCTTAATGAGTGAATGGATTAATGAATTAATCCAGTTACACACACTGACCTTCCAGTTTTGAGAACTCCCTGGGCCACCACTGGGTGTTTACAAATGCTCTTTGTTCTGCTTGAGATGTGTTCTCTATCCCCCAGTTACCTTTCATTAGGATAATGCTTCCCATTCTTCACGTCTCAGCTAAATCATCAGTTTCTCAGGGAAACCTTTCTTTCAGATCTTTCAAATTTATGTCAAATATGAGGCTTCAAAACACCATAAAAGTCTCTTTCATAGTACGTATTATGATTGTATTTTACATTTGTTTGTTTAGTACTTTAATATGTTTCCCCAGTGAGACCTAAACTCCTTAAAGATAGTACCTTGACTTTGTTTTACTCACCATAATATCCCCATTACCTGAGGGTTGGAGGTCAGTCAATATTAGTTGAATGAATATAAGATATTTCCTACTCACTTTGCATCATAAGGAAGTTTATTTTCTTCTCTTTCTGCTTTTTCTTTGTTTTATTACTGATTTTGTGTAACTGATTTTTATCATGCCTTTGAGTAGAAAAACCTTTCCCTTGAAGCAAAATGAATGACTTTAAAATGATACGAAAATGTTTTGAAAGTACTACTATAGTGGCAACTTCTCTTTCTTTTATAGGGAGATGAGGACCATGTCGTGAGTTTATGTTATGAGACCATTCGTGATAACCATTCAGTATTACTTTTCTGTCCGTCAAAGAAATGGTGTGAGAAGTTGGCAGATATCATTGCCTATGCGTTTTACAGTCTACACCATCAAGCTGAGGGTAAGTTACTGATAGCAGTGAAAGCCTCCATACTTAGGACATTTGCTTGAAAGTAATGTTAATAATTATATTAGCAAAGCATGGCTCTCTTTCATCATTGCCACCACCTGCCTACTGTATACTCCTTTGTAAAACTATGCTTTTGTGACTAATCATCTCCTTATCCTCCTTACAGACGATGTGTACACACATTTAGACTAATCTTCAGAATTTTAAAATGTTGGATTTCTACAGGTATATACTGAGGTTCTTCATCTAGGATCTATGGGCTTTGAGACGTTGACCTTGGAGCCCCTAAATTGTATAAAAAACTTCACATATACACATTTTTTTGGGGAAAGCAGTCATATCTTTTTTATATTTCCAAACTGTAACTCTAAAAAGAATCATACATACACACACACACACACACACACACATATGTACATATACATATATACACATGTATTGGGTTGGCCAAAAAGTTTGTTCATAACATCTTATGGAAAAAGCTGAATGAACTTTTTGGCCAACCCAATATTTTAGAAGCTTTACTGAGGTGGAATTTATGTGGAATAAAATGTACCCACTTGAAGTGTGTAACTTCATGAATTTTAACAAATGTGTTCACCTGTTTAACTCCCCCACTGTGATCAACATGTAGAACATTTCTGTCACTCTAAAATGTTCTCTTTTGCTGTCAATCTCCTCCCTCTATCCCCAGCTTCAGGCAACCATTCATATATTTTCTGTCACTCTAGATTAGTTGTGTCTTTTCTAAGAATTTCATATAGTAAATGAAGTCATATTGTGTGTATGTGTCTTTTGTGCCTGGATTCTTTTACTCATCATAATATTTTTAAGATTCATCCAGATTGTTACTTTTATCAATTTGTTTCTTTTTTATTGCAGAGTATTGATCTAGTATATTGCTATAACCATTAATATATATTTTTACTGATTCTAGGATGAGTACTAGCTTATGGTCCCTTGGGGTCAAAGATAAGTGTAGGGAAGACAGAGACCAGTTCTAGTTACAGAATACTGTGAGGACAGGTGATGGATATCTCAAGCCTAGCTCCAATAAGTAAACTTTGCCTGAAGTTATATTGGGTAGACTCTGATCCAACGTTTTAATATCTCTTCTAGTTCCCTCTTAATTGATACTTTCTTATTATGCCAACTTATATTTTTTATGTGAACCATGATAACTTATATTCCTTAATAACCAGAAACATTATTAATATTTTCTTTGCTTGAGGCTCCGTTATTTTGATTTATAGCAGTGGTTCCCAAATCCTGGTGCTTAGACTGGAGCCTGGGCTATGATGAACTTTTCACCAGAAAAGTAAAGACATGGCAGCACATTTTTCATAAAGATGAAGTTTAAATTTTGAAATTATCCCTACTAATTTTTTTATGTTAAAATAACTTTTCTTTTGAAATAAGGAATCAATGATAATTTAAAAAAAATTTTTAATTGTTCTTAGAGAAATAAAACTTTGGCAACCCTCTGTGGATCCTCAAAATTTTAGGAAAAGTTTACCTAAAAGACTTAAAAATATATAAAATATAAGATATATTCTATGAGAAGGTTTACTAGTTCAGAAATCCAAAAGTCTAAGAAATTCTTTAAGCAAACAGTTCTTGCATCTAACTCTTCTGGGGGAAGTTACACATAGAGGCAAAAACAGAGGGTAATGTATGATTAATTACCACATTGGTGCCAAAAAGGCTAGAAGAATTGTCATTTAGAACTAAGCTCCTATGTGATTCTGACACTGCTGGTTTGGTGGGGTGGGGCACACTTTGAGTGAGGATTTTGATTTTTAGTCTCTGAGTGGTAGTATCTGTAATTTTCTCCTTCCTTTAGCTGTTTCTTTGATCTCCTCCTGTGGGCTTGATCTCACCCTAATATAGTGTTTCCTAAACTTTGGTACACATTAGAATTGCCTGGGGAGATTTAAAAATTGTTATGTCCAGGTTGCATCGCATCACAAAGTCCAGAGGTGAATGCCAGGCATCAGTATTTTTAAAAGATGTCCAGGTGATTTTTTTTTTTTTTTTGGCGGTACGCGGGCCTCTCACTGTTGTGGCCTCTCCCGTTGCGGAGCACAGGCTCAGCGGCCATGGCTCACGGGCCCAGTCACTCGGTGGCATGTGGGATCTTCCCGGACCGGGGCACGAACCCGTGTCCCCTGCATCAGCAGGTGGACTCTCAACCACTGCGCCACCAGAGAAGCCCCGTCCAGGTGATTATTATAAGTAGTAGTTTCAGAACCATTGCCCTCTGTCATGACTCAGGCAGATAGCAGTTAAAGAGGTCCAAGGGGAGGTGACAGTGTTGATGATTTTTTTGTGACAGGATTGGTAAGATCATCTGAACTTCCACCAGTGATACTGGAACAAAAGGGCCTCCTAGAAGTGATGGATCAGTTAAAACGTTTGCCTTCAGGACTGGACTCTGTATTACAAAAAACTGTGCCATGGGGAGTAGCGTTTCATCATGCAGGTATCCGTATTTATAATATGTTATTAAAAAGCCCCCTCCAAGAATCCTTATAATTTCTTCATTTTTATTTTTATATTTGATTTGCATTTGATTTCTTGTTAACCACACTTAATACTCTTAGATTTTATTTTAAGAAATTGTGTGATTAAGGTTAAACAAGAATAAGAATAACATGTAGGTTTACTTATCTGTATGGTATATAAATACTAGATATAAGCTTTCTTGTACCATTGGGGAAATGAATTCTAAAATTATTACCTTTCTATACTTTGTTTTCTTAAAAATTAGGTTAGAGTGGTACTTGCTATCCTAATTTTATGCCACTTTGTTTCCTTTTATCTCAAGGGGTATTGGAAATATTCTCACGAGTATATCAAAATCAAATTAAGTTTAGAATTTGTCATATTATATTTTGAGAGGGCTACAAGTGTTTAAAAACCAAATACCTAGGTTGTCAAAATTGCAAGGGTTATGACAGTCACCAAATTGAATAATTTCATTCAGGGTATGATCTGTCAATGATGATATGTGCTGAGGATATGATTAAGAATATATAGTTTCTGGGGAGTGGGAAGGGTAAGCTGTGACAAAGCGAGAGAGAGGCATGGACATATATACACTACCAAACGTAAGGTAGATAGCTAGTGGGAAGCAGCCGCATAGCACAGGGAGATCAGCTTGGTGCTTTGTGACCGCCTGGAGGGGTGGGATAGGGAAGGTGGGAGGGAGGAAGAAGCAAGAGGGAGGAGATATGGGAACATATGTATATGTATAACTGATTCACTTTGTTATAAAGCAGAAACTAACACACCATTGTAAAGCAATTATACTTCAATAAAGATGTAAAAAAGAAAAAAAGAATATATAGTTTCTATGATTAGGAACTTAACCTTTTCAATTTATTTAAAGTTTTTATCGTGCTATATATAAATAAAATTTTAAAATATATATATATATACCTATACACACAAACACATAAAAAATTTTCATTGTATATAACTTATAATGCATACTAATAAAATGAATACCGGCGGACCCACAACTTATTTACAAACTAGAATCCCAATCCTTTTGATTTTTTTTAAAATAAAAGAAAATAAAAAATAAGCCACGTAAGTGTGTATTCTATGTGCTGTTTTTCTCATGTGCTGAGAGAGCACATTTTCTATGTGCTGTATTTACTCATGTATTTATTTTTCAGACATTTATTTATGTGTCTCACCATGGTGTTGGATAGACCCTGCAGATACTGTCATAAGGCATGTCTCTACCTTCAAGGAGTTCTTGTCTAGAGCAGGGGTCAGCAAACTACAGTCTGCTGGTCAAATCCAGCTGTTTTTGTAAATAAAGTTTTATTGAAACACAGTCTTGCCCATTTGTTTTGCGGCTGCTTTCACGTGACAGTGGTAGAGTTGAGTAGTTGCAGCAGGGACCATCTGTCCTGCAAAACCTAAAATATTTACAGATAAAGTTTGACAACCCCTGGTCTAGAAGATGAGATAGAAGTACAGTATACAGTACAAGGGTTGGCAGATTATACTCTTAAATTGGTACACTTTGATTACTTCTTTGTTTACAGTTATAACAATAGCTTGAAAAAAATCTTTACATGCTTGTAACAGATTCTCAGATCCATTTGTAAGTGATCAAGTACAATATTTTCATTATATGTTAATAAATATATGTTATTGTAATTTCTTTTTTTTAGGTCTTACTTTTGAGGAGAGGGATATCATTGAAGGAGCCTTCCGTCAAGGTCAGATTCGGGTCTTGGCAGCAACTTCTACTCTTTCATCTGGGGTGAATTTACCGGCACGTCGTGTAATCATTCGGACTCCTATTTTCAGTGGTCGACCTCTAGATATTCTTACTTACAAGCAGATGGTTGGTCGTGCTGGCAGGAAAGGAGTAGACACAGTAGGTAAGTGAGTTTGAATTTTGTAATAGTGTTGCTGAAGGACAGTGTCAGTCTACCTGAAATTGAATGGCAACCCATTTCTTATCATGCTGTATTTCTTTGTTATCCAAAACACTAATGTCATCCTTTTGGATTTGTTTAATATTTATATGAGTATAACTTAAAATTTTCATATCATCAACTATTGATTGTCTAGTAATGTAGAATCAAGATTTTCTTTTGTATTATATACAGTGAAATGATTCAGTATTATGTTAGATGACATCACATTAGCTGTAAGATGACTTAATTTCCAGTATCATCTACTATTTTGTGCTAGTGAAGGGATTAATTTTTATGGGTATTAATTCTGTTTAGGTGCCTGCTATAAGAGTTCAAATAGGGATGCTGAGAGCCGGGGAGTACTCGCACACTTTTGGAATAGGAACTTCATGTACCCTCTTTCTCTTTCTAAATTGGTGCTGGCTCTGAAAACACTTTTTCAGTTTCTTATTTTGTATCAGCAAGTGATGATAATATTACCAGCAATGCAAACAAAACTTTTGTCTTAAGCAATAGGGAAGAGGCTTGTTTGAATTAAATATGAAGATAGCAGCAAATATTATTTCTTGCCTGCTACATTATTCTGGGTATGACTAAATTGTTGAGTCTTCTAACATTAAAGAACTTTTAGAGGAACATTCTCTGTCACACTTTCTTTCTTCTAGTTTGTTTTTCCGTGTTCAGCAATATAGTTTCTATCTTGTGGTATAAGATGGCTATTCCAGTCTCTGTTATCACATCTGCATTTCAGTCATCAGGAAGGAGAGATGAGGAAGTAAAGGGCCCATCCTACCCTTTAAGGACACTTCCCAGAAGTTGCACTTAGTATTTCTCCTTACACACAATTGGCCAGAACTAAGTCATATGTTTACATTCCCTGACTACAGGGAAGCTGGTGAATATAATCTAGCTGAGTGACCCTGTGTTCATCTAACATTTAGGGGTTTTATTAAAGAAAGAATGAGAGAATGGCTATTAGGGGCAAGTATTAGTCTCAGCCCTAGTAGCAAATGATTTGTCTGTATGTAATCCCTGAAGGGCCACTGGTCTGCCTCACTTTTAAGCCCTAAGAAGTTTGTTGATTAAACAAACCTTCCAACTCATTGGATTTCTCTTACTAAAGGCATCAAATAAGTTTATCCTGCTTCTGTCTCTTACTTTATCTACGAAATATGCAGATTACATTTATGTGTTTTAAAAGGGCAAGAGGAAGAGCTGAGATGCTCCCTTCTCATTCCTAACTGCCTCCTTCTGTCCTTCCTCCAATTTTCATTTCTCAGTAGACTCACAACTCTGGAGAGTGGAGTGTAAGTTCATTTTACATAGATACTCTTCTTTCAAGGCCAGAGGGTCTTCAAGGTGATGTAAAGATAAGGAGGTTTTATTTGCCTTGCTATGTTCTTAGCTTGTGCTTATCTTTCTCATGGGGAAGAATAATAGGAAGGTTGGCATCCTGGACTAATATCAAGCCTTAAATCAGATAACATTCAAACAATACTAAAATATACCACAACAACCTTGTTTCTGAGGTCTTGGAAACTTCTGAGATTTTGACTTTGCATAATGTTCCATTTTAGGATGGCATATGGCTTGCTCAGAATTTCTTTAAGTGGGGAATGTGCAAATAAAGGGTTTCATATCAATTATGAAGATTTAAATACTTGGTCATTCTTTTTGGACTGTGTAGCATTTTTGTAACTTCTTTGCATTTTATAAATGATATTAATATTTCCTGGATAATTCATGGAGTTTTATTTAGATGACTCTTTAATCTCTCTTTGGATTTTTTGGAACCTTCCAGTGTAGGATGATGGTGCTTTGTGCCAAAACAGTGACTTGCAGTTAAAAAGTTTGCAGATCTATCTATATCAAATCTATGAATGATTTGATTCTAATTGACTTCTCAATTATAATATGGATACAGCCTCACTAGGCAGGTGGGAATGGGATCTGGACATATATACTGGCATTATTTTGGGCATTTTCATAAATCTTGCTTATCCTGAAAAAGGGTTGTCTATTTTGTTGAAGAATCAAAGCCTGGAAGAGCTTTACACTGCTCAAAGTGGCTTTTTACCTTGTTGCTAATGCTAGTTGATCCATTTTCTAGGTAGGTTTTTTGTTTTAAGCTGGGTTGTTTTATAGTTATCACAAGAACCAGGTGGTATATTTTATTCACCTGGCTTTTGTTTGTTTGTTCTGATGGCACCTATGTTTTTTGTAATTATATTTGGGGTAAATAACCAATGGTTATCAAGTTTATAGTTCCTTATATTTTTCCTATCTTGATTCTCAATTTGGCAGTGTTAAGAAAGCATCATCTGTATTTTTCTCTCTGCCTGGGTGGTTAGTATAGTCCACCACAATGCTACTTTTATTTTTATTTTTCTCTAATGCAAATGGCCTTCATTTTGCCTGTTGAATATCTTATTTACTGCTTCCTTTCCCTTACTATTGGATTCATTTTTGAAAAAAAATTAGTTTTCTCTAGTTTTAATTGTTGTAATAAGTGTTTATGTTTGTATAAATTGTATATTTGTATATATTTTTTCTTAGTGACTTTTTTTAAGGTTTAATTTTTTTTTTTTTTGGTGGCTGCGTTGGGTCTTTGTTGCTGCATGCGGATTTTCTCTGGTTGCAGTGAGTGGGGGCTGTTCTTCGTTGCAGTGTGCAGGCTTCTCATTGCGGTGGCTTCTCTTGTGGAGCATGGGCTCTAGGCATGAGGGCTTCCGTAGTTGCAGCACGTTAGCTCAGTAGTTGTGGCATGCGGGCTCTAGAGCACAGGTTCAGTAGTTGTGGAGCACGGGCTTAGTTGCTCCGTGGCATGTGGGATCTTCCCAGACTAGGGATGGAACCTGTGTCCCCTGCATTGGCAGGCAGATTCTTATCCACTGTGACACCAGGGAAGTCCTGTATATGTATTTAATTAATAAGTGCTTTCACATATTTTTGTTCACTTGATTGTTTCAATAGCCTAAAGCATTTAAATTAGTGTTATAATGTGATTTCTAGGTATCTGTTAATATTTTTGATTTTATATTATCATCATGTATAACTGATATTGAACTCAGGTTTGGCTACTCGTTACACGATAGGCCAGTAAGTCAAGTGACAAGGTGTTGAGTCAAGGAAAGTGACTTTATTCGAAAAAGCCAGCTAACTGAGAAGGAGAAGATGGTGGACTAGCGTCCTTAAAAACGATCTTAACATCTTGGTGCAGGCAAAGGGCTTTTAAAGGCAGTGTGAGGGAGGGTGCTTCCGGGTGCATGAGCAGCTTTTGCGCAATTCTCGGATTGGTTGGCATCAAGGTGAAGTTTCAAGCATCACCAGTTTTCTGGGTTCAGCTGGTCTGGGGTCTACATGCTTGCAGTCAGCAGTTTTCATCTGGGGGTCTGCTTCCTATAGAACAACTTAAGAACGTGTGTTAGACCTTTTATCTATATCTTTCAGGGAACTGAGAGTTCGGTGACTGCTTTGTGGCTGGTTTATAGTCTAAATTGTTACCAGTTTCCTGGCCCGACAGCTATTCTTTGTTTCTACACCTTCGCATTTCCTAATCATTAACTCTTGAGCCAGCCTTTTGAGACTGAGGGGAGGCCTGGGAGCTTTTTACTTCAAAGGACAGGGACACAGGGACTGGTATGCAGTTTCATAACCAGTAATAATTTGCATCTGCATTTTCCTTTATAGTTTTCAAAATATCTATTACTATTATATACTTAATTATTCAATAACAATAGTTAATCCTGTAGGGAAGGAAAAAACTTTCCCTCTACCCTCTTAGGTTCTATGCCTAGTGCCTGCAAAGGAAACTGACAAATTACAGATTAACAAGAAAAAAGCCATACATATTTGACTTGATGTTAATATTTAATTTTTTACATACACAGAGTCCCTAATAGAAAAGTAAAAATCTAAAGAAGCAGTTAGATGCTGGGGGCTTATATACCCTTTTAACAAAGGCTGATGAATTGTAGAGAAGTGACAAGACAAAGGAAAAGGGGTTTGGGCTTCTAGGGGGTGGTACATTGTGGGAAGGTAGATATATGCTGGAGTTTAATGCAAGTTAAGGTTTCTTTAGTGAGGTTTGTGCACACCCATCTCAATACTGACTTTTTGTCTCCAGTGATAAGAATTGTCCTCCTGCTGTGAGAGACAGGAAGGGGAACACCTTCGCAGAGAAATTTATGTCCTGCTTCTAAGCAAATAGGGAGAAAGCAAAGAGCTCTTTCTATGTTTGCTGCTTCCCAATTGGCTTCAGGTCAAAATAATCCTTATGCTAAAGTGGCATATTTTGGTGTAGCATATTCTGATCCCCTTCAATCCAAAATTCAGAAAATAAGAACATTAGTGATAATTATATGACTATAACAACCACTATCTCTTGTCTCCTTTTAAACAAGTAAGCCAGTTTAAATTCTCTTTAGCAGGTATTTTATGTAAACGTGTTGGGATTCTGCAACTGTATAGTTTTTTTTGATTATAGGTGAGAGTATCTTAATTTGTAAAAACTCTGAGAAATCAAAAGGTATCGCTCTACTTCAGGGATCTCTAAAACCTGTTCGCAGCTGTTTGCAAAGACAAGAAGGAGAAGAAGTAACTTCGAGCATGATAAGAGCTATTTTAGAGGTAAGAGAGAGTTCACTAAATTACCATTTGCTTTTTTGTTCCTGTAGTACAATGATAGAACTTTAGTATGTGAAAAATCTTAGTTTTGTGTTTCTTTATGAGATTATTTATAGCCTTCCCAAGTCTGAACCTCTTCTACTTTATATAGTTATTTCCTGGAGTTTAATACAGCTAGTGCCATATGAATCTACTTCAAAACAGTGTATTAAATCACAAATGCCAGATGGTTATTTTTTAGATGTTCTTTATTATTTTCTGAATTAAAAAAAATGATGACAGGGCTTCCCTGGTGGCGCAGTGGTTGAGAGTCCACCTGCCGATGCAGGGGACACGGGTTCGTGCCCCGGTCCGGGAAGATCCCACATTCTGTGGAGTGGCTAGGCCCGTGAGCCATGGCCGCTGAGCCTGCGTGTTCGCAGCCTGTGCTCCGCAACGGGAGGGGCCACAACAGTGAGAGGCCCGCGTACTGCAAAAAAAAAAAAAATGATGACAAAAATGGACCTTAGTTCCTCCATCCAGATAATACCTGTTGACATTAAAATTAAATTACAAATACACAATTAGAAGTTGCAAACTTCTACAGATGGAAGTATCTAAAGTGAAAAATAAAACCTTTTGCTCAGAGTCCTCAAAGGTAAACCCCTTTTAACTGTTTCATGTATTCATCCAAAAAAGTTTCTATTCCTATACCAGCATGCCTTGCTGTTGGTTTCATTGCTGGTGCTGGAGGACTGGTATTGTACTTATTCTCGTTTTTTCCCCTTTAGCTCTGTTTGAAAAAAAAAAAAAGTAATTGATAGCACAGGGTAGATAAGACTATAGAAAGTAGGCACTCATACAGTGCTGAAACTCTTTTGGAGAGCAACGTGGCCATACCTACTAAGAATTTTTTAAAAAATGCACAGACATTTATCCAGCAGATTCACATCTAGGAATTTTACCTAGGGATGTATTTGTGAAATTTCATCAAATTAAAGATACAAGAATGTTTATTATAGCTCTATTGGTAATAAGAAGAAACTGGAAACAACTAAAATACTATTAAAACTAAACAAATCTTGGTAAAACTATGCTTTGCTGTCATTAAAAAGAATGAAATAGCTCTGTTTAGACTGATTTGGTATGTTTCCAGTATACTTTAAATGACAGAAGACAAGGGGCAGATTAGTATATGTAATAGAATAGTTTGAGGAAAATGATATCTATAAGATGCCACTTTCATCTTTTTCTACACTGATTCTCACCCCTCTTCTAGGTGGGGAGTATTCAATGCTTGCATTCATATATGCCCACATATTTAAAAAAGGAAGGATGAGTAGAATTGATTTGGTTCATGGCCATGAACCATCAACACCTCCTTTATATTATATATGTTATATACTTATATATGTATATTATTTAATTATGTTGTTAATTCCCACATTTCAGATAGATAATAATTCATTTATTTTCATTTATGAGAACATGCTATATCTACTTTTAAGGAAAACTTTTCATGTTGTCAGTAGGTGTTATCTACCTTTGTAATGAATGATGGTGGAAGAGTTAATAAAGAATCTCTACATTAAGATGCTGATAATATTTTAAGAGAACAAAGTTATTTCTTTTATATTTTGAGGACCTATGTGTCTTATTAAAAAGTTACAGAATATTTCAAACCTCTTGTCTCAGATAATAGTTGGTGGCGTGGCAAGTACATCACAGGACATACAAACTTACGCTTCTTGCACATTTTTGGCTGCAAGTATGAAAGAAGGGAAGCAGGGAATTCAGAAAAATAAAGATTCTGTTCAACTTGGAGCAATTGAGGCCTGTGTAATGTGGCTACTAGAAAATGAATTCATCCAGATTACTGAAGCTAGTGATGGAACAGAAGGT
Source organism: Neophocaena asiaeorientalis asiaeorientalis (assembly GCF_003031525.2). Classification (NCBI taxonomy): domain Eukaryota; kingdom Metazoa; phylum Chordata; class Mammalia; order Artiodactyla; family Phocoenidae; genus Neophocaena; species Neophocaena asiaeorientalis. The sequence continues at coordinate 1,441,484 of NW_020175533.1, read as the reverse complement.
AAATTATTCTTAATTGCAACTTACTCACTTTTTCACCTTTAGTGATTTAGAGTATCTAAGACTGCTTAGTAAAAGGAAATTGACTTTTTCAGCAGTATAAAAGGAAACTGACTTTTCAACTCATTTTTAGTAAATCAGTGCTGTGTTCAGCAACATCAGACAATTAGCATAGAGCCTGCTAATAAATATCCATGCATTGGATTCTGTTTGTAAAATTTATCAGAGCCTTAAAATGTTAATTATAGAATGCCAAAAGACAGCATTTGTTTTATTTTATTTATAACATTTGGTCCTTTATTTCTCCTCCCCCAATCCCAAATCAGGAAATGTGTATCATCCAACACATCTTGGTTCGGCAACTCTTTCTTCTTCACTTTCTCCAGTTGATACTTTAGATATTTTTGCTGACCTCCAAAGAGCAATGAAGGGCTTTGTTTTAGAAAATGATCTGCATATTGTTTATCTGGTAAGTTCTGCTTTCTTCATTATTATATTTGTGAAAATGGGGAGAAAATACCTATAAGAATCCTGAGCATCAAAGATACCCTAAGGGAATATCTTGTCTGCTTCCCTTGACTAGGGTAGTACTGGTGGGAATAGAGAAGAAGTAAGAAGGATTGTTGTAAAGGAATAAGCTAAATGTTCTAGTGACCTTTTCAATCTACTTGCCTACTTGTCTTTTTTCTCCAACTTTCTTTCAAAAAGTATTTGAGGTGACTTATTAAAAAATATGTATTATATAGTATGTAAGAACACAGCAAAGGACAATGAGATATCTGGAAATTAAAGATAAGATCGTAATGTAAAACTCAAGCAAATGTTGGTACATAAACAAGAACACCATTAAGTCATGTACAGTTGTTGTGCCCAACATTGGTTCTGGGCTGTCTAGCAGCTGTAGCAAAGAGGGAAGCTTTGTTAGTCTCAATATTCATAAGATAAAAAACAAAAAAATTTAGGAGAAGCATTGCATTTTATTGCCTAAGAGAAATGTCTTAGAAAGATACTATGGGACTTAGATTCTTGATAAAATATTTATAGTAAATGCAATTAGGAATTTTAAAAGTTTGTCTACATTAGGTAATCTTTTATAAATGTTATTTCTTATAACAAATATTTTTGATAAGAATTGAGTAAAATAAAGTTTGAGATCATATTCTCTGGGAAGAACCTGACCGGAAATAAATACTTAATTTTGCAATTAAGAGCAGATGTAGGGACTGGTGTAAGCAAGATGGTGGTATCGGAGATCCCTGGCTCTAGTCCTCATCAAAAATACAGATTAGCAACTATTCACAGTCAAGAATGCCTTTCTGAAAATCCCAGGACCTGGTGGTGAGGTTAAAACACTCTCTTAGAGCACAAAAACTGAGAGAGGCCACATTAGAACACTAAGAACAGTGGTTTCACTTTGACTCTGTTGCCCCTCCTTCAAGCAAGCACAGTGCCACACTGAGGCATCCAGTTTCTCTAGTGGGGTGAAGAGAGTCAAGGTAGTCATCCAGTTTCCTCAGCATTCTGGAGTATTCCCTGGGAAGGTCACTTCTGTCTCGCCTCATGGAGAACCATGGGAGAATTGGCAAGGCTAGACCACCAAGGGTCAGGTAGTAACAAAAAAGTGGGCGGGGCTCACAGTGACCAGTGTGTGGATCATGGCAGTGGCTCTGCATCTCTCCTGGCCACCTCACCCAATCAGAGAGGCCAGTAAGCGATTCCACTCACTGTGGTATCAGAATGATGTCCCCATCTGGCCAGGAAGCAGGGTGAGCAGTTCTGCCCAGCTGGCATCCCTGGCTAGTGGCCTGTGCATAATCCTCAATGTATATTTATACATTTTTATTTTTTATAATTTTGGGAGAATTTGTGGAGGGAAAAAGTAGTAACAGAGCCAGATTAAGAATGTGATTTATGAGCTCTTAATAAAGGTCATAATAAAAACCTTTTAATTTAAAAAAAAAAAAAAAAGAGAGCCAAGCCAGCAGCCCCACCAGACGGCAGAGCTTGCTTGCAGTCTTGCCTGACCAGGGACCCTGACTGTGGAACATAGCCTGGAGTCCTGCATGAACACAGAGTTCATCCTGTGGGCACACCCAACTGTGGAGCACAGTCTCTGTCTACACCTGAACATGGAATCCAGCTAATAGCACCAACCAGCCAGGGAGTACAGTTTGTTCCTGCCTGACCAGAGAACCCAAGCAGCAGCCCTACGCAACCTCAGAGCTCAGCCAGTGGTCATGCCTATCCATGGACCCCAGCTAGCAGTTCCACCTGACCAGGCAGCTCAGGCAGTGGTCCTGCCTGAATGCAGAGCTGAGCCAGTGGCCCCACCCAACCAGAGGCCCTGCCTGCCCTCCTATGGACTCTACCAGCTGGCCCTTTCTAGAACCCCAAGCTAGCCTGACTAGTGAAGGTCTTTCTTTGCCAAAGCAAATGTGAGGATTGGAAGAGGAGACTGCTTCCTCAAATGCACAGACACCAACACCAGTATGCAAGAATAATGAAGAATCAGGGAAATATGACACCACCAAAGAAACTAATAAAGCTCCAATAACCAAACTTAAAGAAATAGAGATCTATGAACTGACTGACCAAGAATTCAGACTAATCCTTTTAATGAAGTTCAGTTACTACAAGAAAACACAGATAGGCAACAGAACAAAATAAAGAAAACAATACATGAACATAATGAGAAGTTCAACAAAGAAACAGAAACCATTTTTAAAAAGCCCCCCAAGCCCCCTAAAACCCAGAAATCCCAGAGCTGAAGAATACAATGAGTGATCTGTAAAATTCAATAGAGAGCTTCAAAAGCAGACTTGATCAAGCAGAAGAAGGAATCAGTGAACTCAAAGATAGGTCATTTGAAATTATGCATCCAGAGGAGGGGGGATGGAAAGAATGAAGAGTAAAAAAACCCTGCAAGACTTATGGGATGCCGTCATATACGTTATTGAAGTCCAAGATGGAGAAGAGAGAGAAAAAATGGCAGAAAGTCTATTTAAAGAAATAATGGCTAAAAACATGCCAAATATGGCGAGAGATATGGACATGAAGCTAAAAGGACCCCAAACAGGTACAACCCCAAAATGACTTCATCTAGACACAACAAACTGTCAAAAATCCAAGAATCAGAATTTTGAAAGCAACAAGAGAAAAGACTCTTGTCATGTACAAGGAAACCTCAAAAGGCCATTAGTGGATTTCTTAGCAAAAACTTTCCAGAGAGAATGGTATGATATATTCAAAATATTTAAAGAAGAAAACTGCCAACTAAGAATGCTATACCAAGTAGTTCTGTCCTTCAGAAATGAAGGTAAGATAAAGACTTTCCCAAACAAACAAAAGGTGAGGAAATTCATCACCACTGGACGTGCATTATAATAAATGTTAAAAGGAGTTCTTCAAGCTGAAATGAAAGGATGCTAATTAACAGTGTAAAAACATACGAATGTATAAAACTCACCGGTAAAGGTAAATTTATAATCAGATTCAGAATTCTGAATGTAATGGTGGTATGTAAATCACTTTTATACAAAAGTTAAAGACAAACATTGAAAATAACTATAATTACAATAATTTGTTAATAGATACATAAGATAAAATGTAAATTGTAATATTAAAGGCATAAAATATGAGGGGATGGAGAAGTAAAAGCATAGAGTTTTTGTATAGCATCGAAGTTAAGTTGTTATTAGCTTAAAATAGGTTTTTATAACTATGTATACCATGGAATATCATTCAGCCATAAAAAAGAAGGAAACCTTGCCATTTGTGACAACATGGATTAACGTGGAGGGTGTTGTGCTAAGTGTAATAAGCCAGACAGAGAAAGAAAAATTTTGTATGGTCTCGCTAATGTAGAATCGGAAAAGTTGAACTCAGAAACAAAGGAGAATGGTGGTTGCCAGGGGCTGGGGTATGGGGGACATGGGGAGGTGTTGGTCAAAGGGTATAAACTTCAGTTAAAGGCATACCTCCTCGTTTTATTGCACTTTGCTCTGCTTCATTGCACTTTGTAGATACTGCATCTGTTTTTTAGAAATTGAAGTTTTGTAGTAACCCCACATTAAACAAGTCCTGGTGCCATTTTTCTAACATCATTATTTTTATTTTTTATAACTAAAAATTTTATTTTTATTTATTTATTTTTGGCTGTGCCTTGCGGCTTGAGGGATCTTACCTTGCGGCTTGTGGGATCTTAGTTCCCCCACCAGGGAAAGAACCCCGGCCCTCAGCAGTGAGAGCATGGAGTCCCAAATACTGGACCGCCAGGGAATTCCCTAACAGCATTATTTTTAGATTAAGATGTATGCATGGTTTTTTAGACATAATACTATTGCATACTTAAGAGACTACTTTTATATGCACTGTTAAACCAAAACATAACTTTTATATGCACTGGGAAACCAAAAAACTTGTGTAGCTCACTTTATTGTGATAATTGCTTTATTGTAATGCTTTTTTTTGTTGTTTTGTTTTTTTACATCTTTATTGAAGTATAATTGCTTTACACTGGTGTGTTAGTTTCTGCTTTATAACAA
>NW_020175533.1:1421806-1436763 GCF_003031525.2 Neophocaena asiaeorientalis asiaeorientalis | reverse complement strand
GTGTTATTTGTTGTTTTTCCCTTGCTGCTTTTAATATGTTTTCTTTGTATTTAATTTTTGATAGTTTGATTAATGTGTCTTGGCGTGTTTCTCCTTGGATTTATCCTGTATGGGATTTATCCTGTATGGGAAATAGTTGATTAACTATTTCCTTTCCCATACTAGGGAGGTTTTCTATGTAATCTCTTCAAATGTTTTCTCAGTTCCTTTCTTTTTCTCTTCTTCTTCTGGAACTCCTATAATTCTTTTAGCCACGGCTCGCGCCCATCTCTGGTGCTCCTTTTAAGCAGCGCTCTTAATCCCCTCTCCTCACACACCAGGAAGCAAAGAGGGAAGAAAAAGTCTCTTGCCTCTTTGGCAGGTCCAGACTTTTCCCCGGACTCCCTCCCAGCTAGCCGTGGTGCACTAACCCCTTCAGGCTGTGTTCACGCCGCCAGTCCTCTCCCAGTGCTGAAGCCCTAGCCTCAGCTCCCAGCCCCGCCCGCCCTGGCGGGTGAGCAGACAAGCCTCTCGGGCTAGTGAGTGCCAGTCGGCACCGATCCTCTGTGCGGGAATCTCTCCGCTTTGCCTTCTGCACCCCTTTTGCTGTGCTCTCCTCCGTGGCTCCGAATCTTACCCCCTCCACCACCCACAGTCTCTGCCCCTGAAGGGGCTTCCTAGTGTGTGGAAACCTTTCCTCCTTCACAGCTCCCTCCCACTGGTGCAGGTCCCGTTCCTATTCTTTTGTCTCTGTTTATTCTTTTCTCTTTTGCCCTACCCAGGTACGTGGGGAGTTTCTTGCCTTTTGGGAGGTCTGAGGTCTTCTGCCAGCGTTCAGTAGGTGTTCTGTAGGAGTTGTTCCACGTGTAGTTGTATTTCTGATGTATCTGTTGGGAGGAAGGTGATCTCTGCGTCTTACTCTTCCGCCATCTTCCCCCTCTTCCCTCTATTGTAATGTTTTGAACTGAACCCAGAATATCCCCAATGTATGCCTGTGTAAGATGAATAAGTTCTGGGAATTTAATGTACAGCGTAGTGATTTTAGCTAATAATACTGTATTGTATACTTGGAATTTGCTTACAGAGAGAATCTCACCACACACATGCACGCAGTGGTAACTATGTGAGGTGATAGTTGTGCTAATTAACTTGATTGTGGTAGTCATTTCACAGTGAATACATATGTCAAATCATTATATTGTACACCTTAAATATATACAATTTCATTTGTCAATTATGCCTCAATAAAGTTGGGAATGGGGAAGGAGCAAATGCATGTGTTTTGATAGGCAAGAGAGTGGGGGGTAAATTTGAAATTATAAGAATTAGGAAGGCTTATCAAGAAATGTATTTCAAAAAGAACACTATATAGAGGCGAGCAGAGGAGAAATTTCTGGACAGGGCCTTCCCTCCGCCCCCCCTTCCAGTGAACATGTGTACTACGTGGGTGATAATGTGTTCAAAGTTCTGTGCCTGAGAATGTGTCTAAGGAGAATCTCAAAGCTGGTCTTACCAGTTATCTGGCATGGCCTTAAAAATAAGTCTCATTTATTTTACATTGGTTATGATTATGGGCTCTAGAGTCAGACTGCCAGTTTCCTTCTATGAAAATTAGATTTAATGCAAGTTACTAAAATAATTGCTGATAAAACATGTGAGTGAGACTTCTGTAAAGCTCTGAAAAAAAGTTATAATCTATATGGGAAAACAACTAGAAGGATACTGTTCACAGAGTATTTTGCAATTTTCTTTAATGTCAAACTTCACTTGACCAAAAGAGAAACTGGATTTATGAGACAATGTATTGTGGGTATGGTTTACATAAGAAAGCCATGGTAAATTCTAATCAATAGACTCACACTCAAAAGACCTTAACCCTGTCTCAAAAAATTGCCAAGTTAATGTACATTTATTTTTTTAAATAAAACATTTAAGTTTGCATGTACTATTTTGTTTTTTGAATATTTAAAACATTTATGTGATTCAAAAGTCAGAACTATATAAAAAGGAATACCCAGTGAGGTCTGGCAGCTATATGTCAATGCTCTGCATGCCGTTTCCTCTTACCTTCATAGATAATTGTTTTCATTAGTTTCTGGTGTATGTCTTTTCTTTTTCATTGTATAAATATTAGCAAGTGCTAATAAATATTAGAAAGTGCTTAGATACGGTCTCACTTTACCTTTCTTATTCAGAGGATAGTATTCTATATACATTACTTTGTACCTCTTTTTCCCCTTTAACAATATATCTAATATATCTTGGAAATCACTCTTTGTCAATTCATGGGATTTTTATTCTTTTTATATCTGTGTAACCCCATTGTGTATGTGGATAATCCATTGTTTATTCAGTCAGTTCTCTGATGGATATTTGAGTTGTTCCCAATATTTTGGTATGGCAAATGATGCTACAGTGAGTAACTTTGGCATATATTATTGTTTAGTTTAGTTTTGATGGAGGTGTATCTTTGCGAAAGAATCCTAGAAGTATGATTGCTGGGTCAAGTGTAAAGACACAGGTGATTTTGGTTTTGCATTGCCCTCTATAGCGTTTATATCATTTTCCAGTTTTACCAGTGCTATATGAGAGTGGTTATTTTCCCACAACCTCATAAATAAAATTATATTGTCAAGCTTTTATATTTTTGAGTGTACTTTTAATTTACACTTTTTATTATGAATAAATTTGAACATTTTTTCTATATGTTTAAGGTAGTATTTTATTTTCTATGACTTGTCCATGTCTTTTGCACATTTTTCTATTGTATTTTTGGTCTTTTTCTTAAGTTTTAACAATCTTTTACATATATTAGGGAGAGTAGTTCTTTGTGGTATAAATATTTTTCTTCTAGTTTTTCATTTGGCTTTTGACTTTGTTTATTGTGTGTTTTGTGTAGCATTTTTAAAAATTGTAGTTGAATTTTGAACTTTAGAATCAGTGAGAAATGCTTTTCTTGCTCTGAGATTATAAATTCTCTCACATTTTCTTCAAGTAATTATATGATTGTAGTCCCTCTCTTTTGCGCTCTATTTCATTTAGAGTTTATTCTAATATATGGTTCTTCAATTTTATCTTTTTTCATAATGGCTATCTGTAGTCACATCTTTATTTTTTAAAAAGATTTGTTTACACACAGTGACTGAAAAATGTTCTTCAGCTTTCATATAACTTTTTTCTCCAATTTTTATGTGCTAATTTGCATTTGTGTTTAGATGCTTTTCTAATTTCCATTTGTTGTTGGGTATATTTCTATTTCATTTGTTGACCTGACAACAGACCAATTTTACCAATATGTACACTACTACCTCTGTTTTAATTAAAAGCTTTTATTGTATTATCTAGTTGGGTTAGTTTCATTGCTCTCCTTTTTTAGTGTTCATAGGTATTCTTGCTTACCTCCCTTTTCATATATTGCTTAGAATTAACTTGGTATTTTCATTGGTATTGTTAAATTTATACATTAACATGGAGGAGAACTGACTGACATCCCTTTTAATTTGATTGATCTTATTCATGAAAAGAGATGTTTTTCTATTTCTTTGAGTCTAGTTTGGGGCTTTCAAGAGTGTTCTGAAAATTTTCTCATAGGGAATTTGAGTTTTTTTTTAATAGCTTTGTTGCAATACAATTCACATAGTATATAATTTAAAGTGTACAAGTAAATGATTTTTAGTATGTTCACAGAGTTGTGCAGTCATCAACATCTAATTTCAGAACATTTTCATCACCTCAGAAAGAAACCCTGTACCTATTAGCAGTCACTCCCCATTTTCCTTCAACCTCCTCATCCTCCCCTACCCCTGAGCAACCACCAGTGTGATTTCTGTTTTTCTATAGACTTTCTATTCTATTCTTATTCATATAAATGGAATTATATAATATGTGGTCTTTTATGGCTGATTTCTTTCACTTAGTATAATGTTTTCAAGGTTCATCCATGTTTTATCATGTATCAGTTCTTAAGTCCTTTATATTGCAGAATAATATTTCATTGTAGAGATGTACTACATCTTTATCCATTCATCAAAATGATGGACATTTGATATGTTTTTACTTTTTGACTATTATGAGTAATGCTGCTGTTAACATTCATATTCAAGTTTTTGTGGACATATGTTTTGGATTCTCTTAGGTGTATCTCTAGAAGTAGAACTGCTGGATCATATGGTAACTCTAATTTTAACATTTTGAGGAGCTTCCAAAGTCCTAAAAAGCAGCTGCATATTTTTACATTACCATAAGCAATGTACAAGGGTTCACATTTCTCCACATCTCTCCAATGCTTGTTTTTATCTGTCTTTTTAAGTATATCCTTATGGGCTTGAAGTGCTATCTCATTATAGTTTGAATTTGTCTTTCCCTAATGGGTAGTGACGTTGAACACCTTTCCATCTGTTTCTTGACCACATGAATATCTTCCTTAGAAAAATATCTACTCAGATCCTTTGCCCATTTTTAAATTGGGTTATTTATCACTTTATTGTTGAGTTGTAAGAGTTCTTTATATATTCTGGATACAAGTCTCTTATGAGATATATGATATGGAAATATTTTCTTGTATTCTGTGGGATGTCTTTTCAAGTTTTTGATTATGTCTTTTGAAGCACAAAGATTTTTAATTTTGATGACAATTAACAATGTTAAGTCTTCCAGTTAGTGTACTTGGCTGTCTTCACATTTGTGTAGGTCTTTAATTTCTTTCAACAGTTTTTATAGTTTTCAGAGTACAAGTTTTATGTCTTTTGTTAAACTTATTCTTAAACATTTTATTGTTTTTAATGCTATTGTAAATGGAATTCCTTTATTAATTTTCTTTTCAGATTGTTTATTGAAATGTATGAACAATTTTTTAATATTTTGATCTTGTATGCTGCAGCCTATTAAACTTGTTCATTAATTTTAATAGTATTTTGGTGGATTCCTTAGGATTTTCTATATACAAGTTCATATCATTTGCAAATAGAGGTAGTTTTGCTTCTTCCTTTCCACCATAGATGAATTTTATTTCTTTTTCTTGACCTGTCTAGAATCTCCAGTTAAATACCAATAGAGATAGTGAGAGCAGACATCTTTGTCTTGTTCCTGATCTTAGAGGGAAAGTGTTCAGGCTTTCACCATCAAGTATGATGTTAGCTGTGGATTTTTTGCACATAGCCTTTATCAGTTTGAGGAATTTACCTTCTATTCCTAGATTGTTGAATTTTTTTAATCACAAAAAGGTGTTAGATTTTGTGACGTGCTTTTTCTGCATCTATTGAGATCATCATGGGATTTTTGTCCATTATTCTATTGATATTACATTATTTGATTTTCAGATATGATATTAATCTTGAATTTTCTGGGTAAGTCTCACTTGATCATGTTGTATAGTACTATTTACATGTTGCTAGATTTGGTTTGCTGGTATTTTGTTGAGGATTGTTGCATCTACATTCTTAAGACACATTGGTCTGTAGTTCTTTATTCTCATGATGATTTTGTGTGGTTTTGAGGTAGTGAATGAATTAGGAAGTGTTCCTCTCTCTTTTTGGAAGAAATTGTGAAGGATTGCTGTTAATTATTTAAACATTTGGTAATAGATTTTACCAGTCAAGCCATTTGGGCTTAGACATTTCTTTGGAGTACATTTTTTGATTACTAATTCAGTCTCTATTCTTGTTTTAGGTCTATTTAGATTTTCTATTTTTTCTTGAATCAGTTTTGGTAGTTGGTATGTTTCCAGGAATTTGTCCATTTTATCTAGGTTATCCAATTTATTGGTATTCAATTGTTCATAGTATTTTTTTATGATTCTTTTTATTTCTATAAGGCAGTAGTAGTGTCCCCTCTTCCATTCCTGATTTTAGTAATTTTAGTATTCTCTCTTTTTCTTGATCAGTCTAGCTAAAGGTTTCAGTATTGTTTCAAAGAACTGTTAACAGTACTTAAATAAGGAAGCCTGTCTTAGCAGCTTACGTAAGCAAACAAGAACTTAAGCCTTAGTCAATGCACTTGAATCCAAGAAAGTGAAACTTGAGAACAACCAATCACAAAAAGCCAACTAGGTTCTCCCAAATAAGGCAACTGCTGAAGTGATAACCAGTCCTATAATTGCTTTGCTTTTCTTCAGCATCTTCTCTTTAAAAACTTTGCCCCTAGCTCCTGTCATTAGAGGACTCCTAACTGCCTTTGGTTTGGCACTGCCCAATTCTAATTGGTGCATGCTCAAATAAACTCTTGAAAATTTTAATGTGTTTCAGTTTACCTTTTAACAGAACCTATTTTGGGTAGGTTGATTTTCTCTATTATTTTTTACTCTCTGTTTCCTTAATTTCTGCTCTTTATAGTTTTTTTTTTTTCCTTCTTGCTTTGGCTTTCCTTTGCCCTTCAATTTGCAGTGTCTTAAGGTGAAAGATTAGGATATTGATTTTAGATCTTTATTCTCTTTTAGTATAGGCATTTATAACTATAAATTTCTTTCAAAGCACTACTTTCACTGTATCCCATAAATTTTGGTATTTTATGTTTTCATTTTTTATCTTCATCTGTTTCAAGGTAGTTTTTAATTTCAATTGTGATTTCTTCTCTGACCCATTGTTATTTAGTAGCATCTTGTTTAATTTCCACATTGTGAATTTCCAAAATTTTTTAAAATTTAGTTTTAATTTCATTCCATTGTTAGAACACATATTTCACATGATTTCAATCCTTTTACATTTATTGAGACTTGTTTTATTGCCTGGTAGATGGTCTGTCCTGGAGAATGTTCTATGTGGCCTCAAGAAGAATGTGCATTCTGCTGTTGCTGGTTGAAGTTCTACAGATGTCTGTTAGGTCTAGTTGATTTACTGTATCATTTTCACCTTCTATTTCCTGTTGATCTTCTTAGTTCTTCTTTCCACTGTTGAAAGTGAGGGTATTTAAATCTTCAACTCTTATTTTTGAATTGTCTGTTTCTTCATTTCTGTCAAGTTTTGTTCATGTGTTTCAGAACCCTGTATGTATTTACAGTTGTTATGTTTGTTTGTTGGATGGGTCCTGTTGTCATTATAAAATAGTCCTTTTCTGTGAACTGTTTTTTAGAAGTCTATTTTATCTGATATTAGTCTAGTTACTCTGGCTTTGTTATAGTTGTGGTTTGCATATTTTCACTTCCTTTTACTTTTGACCTGTTTGTATTTTTGAATCTGTAATGTGTCTCTTATAGACAGCATATAGTTGGATTCTGGTTTTCTTCTTATCCAATCTGTCAATCTCTGTCTCTGATAGATTATTTAGTCCATTTGCATTTCATGTTACTATTGATGTAGTTGGATTTACATCTTCCACATTTTGTCTATTTTCTATATATCTCACATCTTCTTTTGTTCTCTTGTACTTTTACTGATTTCTTTTGAATTAAGCAAAACTTTCTAGTATAACATTTAAATTTCTTTTTCTCTATATTTTTTGAAGTTATTTTCCCAGTAATTACTTAAGGGGTTAGCATATACAGCTTAAAATTTATACTTACTTAATCCCATTGAGATATAGAAACATTATTCTTGTATAGCTGTATTCCTAGTCCTTTTTTTTTTTCTTTTTGGTGCTATTAGTGTTATACATGTTACATCTAATCTACATGTGTTACAAACCAACAATACATTGTTATAATTGTTATTTTATACAATTTTATGTCTTTAAAGAAGCTGAAAGTAGAAAGGAGAACAAATGTATACGTATAAAATTTGTTATATTTACATTTTTATTTAAGATTTGTGCTTCCCTTTATTTGTTTCTATGGATTTAGTTACTCTCTCTTGTTATTTCCTACTTCAATATAGCTTTGCTCCCATCTGCCTCCTTTGGGCTGTTATTGTCAAACATTTTGCATTTTTATATGTTTTATACATATTGTTTTGTACAGTTGCTTTTTAAAGTCAGTCAAGAGAAGAAAAGAGGGGAAATATGCAATAATACTATCTTTACAAGTACCCATGCAATTACCTTTGTTGGCACTCCTTGTTTTTCTGTGTGGAATTAATATACTGTTTTGGGTCACTCTCTTTCAACCAGAAGAGCGTTTTCTTTAGTAGTTCTTGTAGGCAGATCTGCTAGCAACAAATTTTCTGTTTATCTGGGAATGTCTTTGTTATGCCTTTATTTTATAAAGTTAGTTTTCCTTTATATAAGATTCTTTGTTGACTTTTCTTTTCTTTCAGCAGTTTGAACATGTTTCACAGCATTCTGTCCTCCATTGTTTTTTTTCTTTTTTTGTGGTATGCGGGCCTCTCACTGTTGTGGCCTCTCCCGTTGCGGAGCACAGGCTCCGGACGCGCAGGCTCAGCGGCCATGGCTCACGGGCCCAGCCGCTTTGTGGCATGTGGGATCCTCCCGGACCGGGGCACGAACCCATGTCCCCTGCATCGGCAGGTGGACTCTCAACCACTGCGCCACCAGGGAAGCCCTGTCCTCCATTGTTTTTGATGAGAAGTCGGCTCTTAATTTTTTTTGGTTTCCCTTGTATATGATTCATTGTTTTTCTTTTGCTGCTTTCATGATTTTCTCTTGGTATTTTACATTTTGACTCTGATGCATCAGGGTGTGGATCTTTTTGAGCTTTCCTAGTTGGAGTTCACTTTTAGTCTCTGGCATATGTAAAGTTTTCCGTTAAATTTGGAAAGGTTTTAGCCATAATTTCTTCAAATGTTCTTTCTCTTCCTTTCTGTCTTCTTCTGGCACTCTCATTATGCATATGTTGGTACACTTTAATGCTTCCCACATTTCTCTGAGGCTCTGTTCATTTTTTTTTCCTTTTTTCTCACCTCTCAGATTACATAATCTTGATGGATCTATCTTCATGTTTGCTGATTCTTTATTCTGCCAGCTTGCATCTACTGTTGAGCTCTATAGTTAATAGTTCATTTCAGTTGTATTTTTTAACTCTAGAATTTCCATTTGGCTCTTTTTTTTTTATCATTTCTCTTTATTCATATTCCCTACTTGGTGAGACATTGTCATCATACTTTCCTTTACATTATTAAGTGTGTTTTTTGTTGTTGTTGCTGTTCTTTGACCATACTTATAATGTCTCTTTGAAGTCTTTGCAGATATTTCTGACATCTGGAACCCCTCAAAGGTGTTTCTTTTGCCTGCTTTTTCCCCTGTGTTTGGGACACATGTTTCTGTTTCTTTGAATGTCTCATTGTTTTTTTTGTTGTTGTTGAATCCTGGACACTTCAGATAATAAATATATTATAGCAATTGTGAATATTGATTCCTCTTTCCCCTCCCTGTATTTTCTCAGAAGTCATACAAAATACTTAAGATTGTATTTAACATCAGAATACCGAGATGAAAAGTGTCTATGGTTAAAGTCCTTGGATTCTGTAAAATCCAGCTTGTGTGCTTAGTGGTCTCTTCTTTTCTCTTGTCAGTGAGTTGTTTGTGATTAAATGAAGTTTCCATATAAGTGAGGCATTATCACATTTAGAAATTTTTCCAAATACTGAAAACTTTGTTTGTTTTTTTGGTATGCAGGCCTCTCACTGTTGTGGCCTCTCCTGTTGCGGAGCACAGGCTCCGGACGCGCAGGCTCAGCGGCCATGGCTCATGGGTGCAGCCGCTCCGTGGCATGTGGGATCTTCCCAGACCAGGGCACGAACCTGTGTACCCTGCATTGGCAGGCGGACTCTCAACCACTGCGCCACCAGGGAAGCCCATGAAGCCTTTGTTTTTAACATGAAATTTATGTTTACAATTTTGTCCCTTTTGTAATGCAATAGTTTTAGGTAATGAATGATGCTTCTTCCCTTTAGGTTACACCTGTGTTTGAGGATTGGACTACTATTGATTGGTATCGATTTTTCTGTTTATGGGAGAAGTTGCCAGCTTCTATGAAACGGGTGGCAGAGCTAGTGGGAGTTGAAGAAGGGTTCTTGGCTCGCTGTGTGAAAGGAAAAGTAGTAGCCAGAACTGAGAAACAGCACCGACAAATGGCCATCCATAAAAGGTAAATATCAAGGAACCTGGACTATCCAGTTTTTAACACAGTATTGGATATACAGTAGATGTCCAGTTTATTGTAATCACTTTCACTGTCATTAAAATAAAAGTTTTGGCTGAATATAGTAAAAATTTTCAACTTCTTGTATTTACTGAATGTATTGATATTTTAGTTTCTTTGTAGCTTATAAGAAACTACTATATATCAAGACTTTTTAAAGTAGAACACTTAATTACTTTCTTCCCTTAAAGAAGATATGATCAGAATTGCCAACTTAGTGTGGCTCCATTTGAGGATATGGTTTGTATCATCCTTTGAATTGATTTGTTACCAGTAGGGAAGAGCCAATTAAAAGATTCAGGTGGGGAAATTGTACAGGCTTTAGCTTCTTTGAAATATAATAAAATTATTTTTCTTAAAGCATTAGTCTCATATTATTTACATCATAGTCAAGTGTAAATTTTGTGAGGATTATATACTTGGCTTATTTGTGGCACAGTTGCCTTTCACATCAAAACTTCTTTATAACCAAATTTTGATTGAAATATGATTAGGTGATATAATTGTGTATCAAGTGTTCTTTAAAATTTTTGTGCCATCATATTTCTTGAACCAAGTCTCATTTCTTAAAATTAGTTAGCATTATTGAAATATGAACAAAATCTTTTTGTTATACAGATATTAGTTTTTTGCTATAGTACTAACATATGTTAGAATTTACAAACATTGAGCTCTTTGTCCACTAATCCTATATCCTATTAGGAATCTTATCCCTTTCTCACCCTCTTACCTTTTTTGGTTCTTTCTTGTTTCTCAACATACATTGTACTTTCATAGTAGAGATAAGTGACCTCTTACCATACTTTTGGTAATTTACTTTCCAGGTTTTTTACCAGTCTTGTGCTATTAGATTTAATCAGTGAAGTTCCCTTAAAGGAAATTAATCAGAAATATGGATGCAGTCGCGGACAGATTCAATCGTTACAACAGTCAGCTGCTGTTTATGCAGGTCAGTTAAACAAGTGTTCCCACATTTATTTAAGACTCTGTGGTTTGAGGTCAAGTTAAGATTACTTTTTTTCAAATTCCATTTTACTGTAGGTTTCTCTAAAAGTGAGGGGATCATGTTAAGCTATAATTTTGTGTAGTTCCTGTCATCATCAGAACACCCAAAACTATGACTCCTGGGGGCTCAGTTACCCTGCTACAGAAGACTGGCAGCTGGCTGAGTGTCTGGATCTTGGTCCCCTTCCATTCCCTAGCAACCTGCTGACCATCGCTCTTCTTTCTGTTTTTCTGTCTTTTTTTTTGGCGGGGGGAGCGTATTGTAAGAAGAAACAGACACAGTTCTCACTGGTCTTCATTTTCTCATCAAGTTATTGATTAATACTTGTTACTGTGGAAGATGGCAAGTGGAGAGGGATTTCTAGACTTCTGTCTCATTGTTTTAAATATCTGTTCTCTAAGGAAATACTGGTCTTTCTTAATAAAATTAAGCTCTTATCTTCTAAGCTAGGCAAACAAGGGAAGTTCTAGGTCTGGTTTTACCAAGAAATCCTTAAGCCCTTAGGAGGGAAATCCTGGGCTGCTGGAGAGTGTGTTTACACGTGTAAGAAGTTTCATTGTGAAATTGTGTGCACGAGAGATTACCGAGGGAAAGATGCCAGGAGAGGGTAGTAAGAAGGGAGAGACTTACCCTTCAACTCACTGGCATCAAAGATCTCAGATTACCTCTAGGGTTAATGTTCTTGTAGGGAAGTGATTTTCTTAATGACTTGACACTTGGCTACTCTGGCCTCTTTATTTCAAGAGGGTATAGCTATCAAGCTGGGCAACCTTTTTTTTTTTTTTATGAAATTATCAATGGGACTTTCACTCTTTGTAAATAATCCTCTCAGCACTTGACAGTTTAAATTAGCTCTCTTGTTTTCCTCTAGGTGAAAAGAGTTCTTTACCTGTTTTAAGAGTTCTTTCTTCCTTAAAGAAAGTAAGGAAAAAATTGAGAGAGAGAGAGAGAGAGAGAGAGAGAGGGGAACTAGTGAGGGCTTTTTGTTTGTTTTGTGTTTATGTGCTCTGCCTCAATTTTTTCAAATGCAAGTTCATGATTAAGAAAAAATGAGATGATATTTAGTGTGTCTAGCCAATTAGCTAGGCCCTTAAAGATGTCTACTCTCCTATTATTTTATACCTTGGGCCTGTTAAACTTTATAATTCTGCAGAAAAAACAACAACAACAGTGAAACAAAAATACATCTCAAGAAACGGAGAATTGGTCTAGAAAGAATTTTTAATTCAATAAATATTATATGAATATTCTAGGGATGATTACAGTGTTTTCTAACCGCCTGGGCTGGCACAACATGGAACTACTACTGTCCCAGTTTCAGAAGCGTCTTACATTTGGCATCCAGAGGGAGCTGTGTGACCTGATCCGGGTATCCTTACTTAATGCACAGAGAGCCAGATTCCTCTATGCTTCTGGCTTTCTTACTGTGGCCGATCTTGCCAGAGCAGATGTTGCTGACGTGGAAAGTGTTCTGAAAAATGCTGTGCCTTTTAAAAGGTAAGAAAAATCCCCTTGTCTACATATGTTATTAAATGAAAACAGGTCAATTTGTAAATAATAGATAATATATTAAAATACTTTTCCCTTAGATAATATCATGCCATATTTGGTATAAGTGGAAGAAAATGTGGCTCCTTTTCCCCTTTGAGGATTACTTTTTTCTTTTTTTGTATGTTTAAAATATATTTTATGACTTTAAAGACACTTCTAAATGTATCATAACTCTCTCCTAGAAAGTTTGAGTAAAGTTAAGTTACCAATGTTTCTGCTTTGATGGATTTTAGTTCTCAGTATATATCCAGGACTCATCTTAGATTTTCTTCAGGCAAGAAAACTTTAAAATATACTCTTCTTGAATATTCTTTGTAATACTAGTCCCTCAAAAACAGTTTATGAGAAGAGGACTTCTTGAAGTGTGTGTGTGTGTGTGTGTGTGTGTGTGTGTGTGTGTAACCAATTCATTGAATGGGCTGGACTCAGCATATTATCAAGGAATAGCTTAATTATTTTCTCAACCACTATTCTTTGAACTCACTGTTATATGGAATCTTAGCCAGATTCTATAGCTGTTTAGGCAGTTTCAAGGATTAACAGTTTTATTTTCAGGTTTTAAAAATTTGTCCTAAATTACAGCATTAATCTCATTTCCAGTTCAGTGCTTCTTTCCTCTTTGGTTTGTCACATGCTCTGAAACTTGAAACGTGTGAAGGGATGGGAAGCATAGTCAAAGAAAGGGCCTCACTGTGCAGTGCCACCTCACATCATGGGCTCTACTCCGTGTACTTCGGCAGCAACGGCAGGTGTGATTCCTACTAGTGGGCCCTAGTACAGCATGCACTACAGCCAGCATAGCTATAGCTGTATAGCTACCTCTACCTAGATTTTGAAGGATGAAATTGCTTGGAGTCTTAAGCATATGCAACCCAAGCAGAGAATGTGGAGCTGTGGGGGCAGGGTCATCCCCTGTGACCCCAGATTGGCAGATCCAATGGTGGGAGATTTTGTCACTTTGGAGTGTGCCTCTGACTGAAACCTACATAGAGTATGCTTTAAAACCTACTTGTAAAGGTGTTGATCTCCTCTGGAGCCTGTGATTTTCACAGAATCTTTGGATATATTCATAGTTGCTTAGAAATATGTAATTAAAGGCCTGAGGTGAAAAAATTCAGATGTGGGAGTATCTCTGTGGTAACAGCATACTTAACCCTTCCAGGGAGTCATCTGAAGTCAGTACACATTTTAAAAAATTTAATTGGAAAAAATTTGTAAACATATTTTGGAATCTCTTCTGTGTGATTCTAAGGCCATTATTGCCATGACTGTGATTCTTCTGAAAGCCCAGAACCTTCACTGATCAAAATTAATGAAACATAGTAATATGAGAAATCAACATTATCTGCCTCCTCATGTGACATACTGAGAAAGACACAACATTACTCCTGGAATATTTTTATCAAAAATGTCTAATGTAAATTTAACTGTAGAGAAACATCAGACAAACCTAAATTGAGAGACATTCTACAAAATAATTGGCCAGTACTTTTCAAAAATATCAAGGTCACGGAAACAAAGACTGAGGAGCTGATTCCAATTAAAGCAAGCTAAAGAGACATGACAACTAAATGTACCACCTTACTCTAGATTGGATTAGAAAAAGGACATACTTGGAACAATTGGTAAATTTTGAGTAAGGTGTGTAGATTAGATACAGTATTGTATTTTTTTTATTATTATTTTTTTGCCCCAGACGCGCAGGCTCAGCGGCCATGGCTCACGGGCCCAGCCGCTCCGCGGCATGTGGGATCCTCCCGGACCGGGGCACGAACCCGAGTCCCCTGCATCGGCAGGCGGACTCTCAACCACTGTGCCACCAGGGAAGCCCACAGTATTGTATTAATGTTAATTTTCTGAATAGAAACTGATGTATTTGGAGACTGGCCACCCTTTCAGTGCCCGGTACGTAAAAGCCAGAAAACCCATCCAACATTCAGATTGTCTCAAATAGCTTGCCATTACCAACAATCTGTAATGAATTACCTTGTGCATATGTATTTTCATATTGTTGGTGATGTTTCTTCAGAGTAAATTCCTAGACATGAGATTTCAGAAGGTAAGTGCATATATATAGATTTATTAGATTCCAGATTGCTCTGCAGAAGGGTCTAGCCAAGTTGCACTCTCACTAGTCTATTACCCCTCAGCGCACGAGTAGAATCCATTGTTAGATGTTTGTTAAAAAACAAAATTCAGCTGAGTAAATTTGAAGATCCAACTAGCTTTATTAGGTGATTCATGAATTGCAGCATCCAGTCTAGGAACTAGAAGGGGTTTTACTGAAAGATGGAAGGTTTTTATAGGAAGAAGGATAGGGCAAAGGAGCTATTAGCAAAATAAAAGAAAGGATTATTTTTATACCAGGACAGCTTTTTTGGGGGAAAAGGGAAT
>NW_020175533.1:1288981-1421750 GCF_003031525.2 Neophocaena asiaeorientalis asiaeorientalis | reverse complement strand
AGGAAATTCTAGACCGGTTGATTAAGATTACATTTCTGGTGAAGGTCAAAACTGCAATTAGGTTAGGTATTAAATCTAGGTTTGGTATCATGGGCTTTAGCCATTTGGGGCCTGTGGCTTTTCTCTTTAACAATTCCTTCCTTTTCATCATACTCTAAGCCTGAGAGATGTGATCAAAATTTAAGGCATTAGCTTCGCTCTCAACTACTGCTCTGCAGCTTTGTTGATCTTTGTTGTGCTATCCATAGGTCATGACGTCTTTGATGAACTCCTGTGATGTTCACAGGCCATGACTTCAGGTTTGTTACTGAGTCCAAGCTTGTTCTGCTGCACAACAGACCAATAAAGCAGGAGACGAGGTGTTGAGGCAAGGAATAGCAACTTTATTTGGAAAACTGGGCATCCGAGAAGATGGCAGACTAGAGTCCTAGAGTACCATCTTATCTGGGTCTGGATGCTAGTTTCTTTTATAGAACAGAGAGGGGGAGGAGGTGAGGAAGTAAAGTAAAAAGGCTCTAAGTCTTGCAAAATGTCTTCTGGTTTGGCCAGCGTCTGGGAGGGGATGTGTTAATTTCTTCTTTCTTGCAGCCATTCACGGGTGGGCAGGGGCAGGGTGTTTCCCTGTGAGCTGAATGAAGGCACTTTGGTTTAACATTGAGGCAGAGGGGCAGGGTTCCCCAAGGGAGGCCACTATGTATGCTTATAGCTATAAAGAGCATCCTTTTAGTGATTATAGTCACAAAAGCAACAGGAAGGAAAGGTTAAAGTAAACAGATCCAACATGGAGTCAGATTTTGTTCTTCCCTGTTACAGGTTCACAATTTTTAAGGTGGCTGTTCTCCTCGTTTCTTTTCTGATGTTCCACTCAGGGAGATCACTTCTCTGCTGGTCAGTGGCTGTGAACATGCATTTAAAACTTTTGAGAGGATCCAATGCGCTGATATTTATGACAGCTATAAATAGGATAACTCCCAGTATTTGGAGTGTGCTTCAGAGACATAGTCCCCAAGACCCAAACCAGTCAAAGACACTGTTGAAGGAGTCACCCTTTTAAGCCAAGTGGCTTACTCAGTGATCTTACATAATTAAGTTTCAACTTCACCAGAAGTGTCAATCCAGGTACAACAGATGGTATTGGTCATAGCACAGACACTTCCCTGCTCAGCTAAAAGATTATCAAGGGCTATCTTATTATCAAGAGCAACTATGGCCAGAGAGTCTAAGTATTTTTGTTGGGCAGTTAGTGCCCTAGCAATGGAATCTGCAATGTTCTCTAAGAGTTGAGGAAAGGTTCCTGATTATATTCTTCTTTGTTTTAACTCCTAATCAGGGAAGTAGGCCCTGCCAAAGGAAGCAGTTCTTGAATCATGAATCCTCCTGTTAGACCTTTTCTAGAACAGTTAGGGGCACAGTTAGATAACCTAAGACGCCTAGTACAGTTGTGTGCCAGCTATATGGGCATTCATATGGGCCCAAGGAGAATGATAACCACCACAGACAAAGACAAGACCTGTCGGGATGCAAACCATTCCTGTTAAGGAATACTGATAAAAGGTTTATTCACAGGGACTGCTGCATTTACCTTTTCAAGCCAGGAGTCAGTCAGGTTTTTAGTGCATGTGGAAAGAGAATCTCCCCCATCCTAAAATAGAGTTATCCTAAATACTGAAGGTTATCCCTTCTTAGTAATGGCCTGGGAGATACAGATGAGGGTGTTATCTTTCCAGGCCAATGCCAGAGTGAAATTAAGAAAGAAAAGGAGAAAGGGTTTCATGTTTAACTAAAGCAAGAAGACTTGAATCTGGTGTCTTGGGTGAAAGCAGTAGACATCAATATCAGTGACTTTTCTTACTCATCATTTTGATTCAGGGGTCTCCAGTGTTGTGTAGGACCAGATGTCAGGTGGTCCTCCTTAGCTGTGAGACATGTACCCAAGGCTCAATACTTTCTATAATTTTGCATCAGTGTCAGTGGTCAGGAGCACTTGGTAAGCTCCCTTCTGACAGGGCTCAAAGGCTGCCTTTGTTCTTAGTGATGTCAAATCAGAAGGGTGGGAGAAAATTGGAAATCTTAGTTTGGTGAGTTGTAGCCAGATATTTAAGGACACTAGAAGAGTTCAGGATCCAGTCCAGTTTACAGGTATGTAATAAAACTTCAAAGACAATTAACAGGACTAGAATCTAATACTATCTACAAAGGTGCAAAGATAATTTTTCTCTCTTTAATTACCCCTATGTTTTTTTTAACCAAAGATAATCATAGTAAAACTAATTTGTTTGCATTAAACTTGGCCTGATTATTTATATAAGTACAGCAAGAATAATGATTGACCATATAAGTCCTTTTTTAAGACTGCTTTGCTGAAACCTTGTAAGCAAGGTACCAGGTCGATTTTTTTTGAAGCAGTTCTTTGAAGCTATCTGGTCATATCTGAGTCTGTGCACACCTTTCTCAAATATGACATTCCAGTCAAAGCCTTGGTAATATAGCCAGTGTTTCTAATTGTATCCTGTTACAAGGAGAACAGATTGTTATTGAACTTATGCAAGCAAATAAATTGTTAAGAGAGTAAGAATATTCACTGAGAGTTCCTGAATTCTGGAGGGATCAGGTGGGGAGAAGTTGTTTCATCTTTGTTCACAAAGGTATACTTTACCAAATTGTTGTTAAGTCATAGATAGCTTAAGAAAAGGTCTCCTTAAATCTGGAAAAACAAAAACATTAGAGTATCCTCCTCAGGTCATGTAGTCCTATGTAATTAATACTTTTTCTGCTTGAATACAGTTTTTCAAGGGCCCAGAGGGAGGAAGCCTAAGGCCTTCAGGGACACAAATAGTTGTTCTTACATATACTGTGGTGGGTGAAGGAATGGGAAAACAGAAAAATGAGATTTGTCAGGGAGCCAAGAAGAACCATGAGGCCATCTTGGTTTTCCCACAGCTCCAACTGTTTGTTTAATTTACAGCCATTGTTTACCCATCTTAGTTTCTCTGATTCAGAAGCAGACTGTCGTCTGTTATAAGGACATCAGGTCTGGCAGTAAGCGGGTCATTTTTGGAGAAGTAGAACGAATCTCATCAACACTTGCCACAATCTTTATATAGATTCTGTTGCCTTTACATGAAAGTCAGCTAGGTCATTTCCCTGTTACTCAGGTTCAATAATTTTAGTGTGAGCCTCAATTTTGATGAGTAATTTCAGAAAGTAAGTGAATAGCAGTAAAAGGATTGTTTACTTGTTACCCATTTCTGATTGGGGTCCCAGAGGATGTCATACACCATTTTAAGATAATGACTAGAATTATAAGTTAGGATTGTACCAGGATATATCAAGTTTCTAGGAATTTCACACAATTTCTAGAACACTTATACACCTAATCAAGTACGACATAAAGAAGGCTTAATGTTACTTCTTGTTTGGTAATGCTTCTCATGTAATTTAACATATCAAATAAGCCTAACATCTTTTGAAATGTTCCAGGGGCCTCTGAAAAATTTCAAAGTTAGTTTGTGGTCAAAAGACATCATTCAGAATTTGATTTGGGGAAGTTTGTCAAAGATATCAAATGGCTTGGACACTTGACTAAATAGGATCACAGGTCCATATGAAACAATACTCGGTTGTCTATTTAGCAGATGAAGGAAAATTAAGTTCTAGTTTTATATAAGTACACTATTGATATTAAAACTTAATTTTTAAAATGCTTATAATAAGTCAGTTTTAGCCAGCTTGATTACACAAGGTAAAATCTTTTCTCTCTTCAGTGAAGAGAGAAAAGATTTTTGTATGCCTTTAGTTTACCCTTTATAACCAGAAGCTCTAGTTCAGACAAAATTACTCTCATTTCCCTTAACAAAATGCATCTTCATTCCTCATGCCTTTTCTTTTCGTTGTTTTTTTAAAAAATTAATTAATTAATTATTTTTTTTTGGCTGTGTTGGGTCTTCATTGCTGCACGTGGGCTTTCTCTAGTTGCGGTGTGCAGGCTTCTCACTGCGGTGGCTTCTCTTGTTGCGGAGCACGGGCTCTAGGCCTGCGGGCTTCAGTAGTTGTGGCTCATGGGCTCTTGAGCACAGGCTCAGTAGTTATGGCACATGGGCTTAATTGCTCTGTGGCATGTGGGATCTTCCTGGACCAGGGCTTGAACCTGTGTCCCCTGCATTAGCAGGCAGATTCTTAACCACTGTGCCGCCAGGGAAGTCTCTCATACCTTTTCTAGCCAAAAGCATATCGTGCTTTCCTTGCATATGGAGATGTTTCCTTTGTTGTTTCTTGTAGCTTTAATTACATATATTAGAATTTTTAATCTTTTGAAAACCTTAATTTCTGGCTAAAATTTAGGAACTAAACAGTTGTGGACTCTTACACTAGCATTCTGAAGCTTGGCAAAATTATAAGTACTCTTTGTAACTTCTAGAAACTTGTGCTTTCTCATAGAAACTTTCTTAGCATGGCACTGTTGACTGGGAAAAAAAAAAAAAAGCAAAATGTGAGAGTTGTGAGTGAAGTTTTATTTGGGGCAAAATGAGAACTATAGCCTGGGAGACAGCATCTCAGACGGCTCTGAGGTACCCATTCCAGCGAGGTAGCAGGGAAGGTCAGTGTTATATGACTTTAGTGAAGGGGGTGCAAGCAGCCAAGCACACATTTTGGCAGAGGCTTGCTGCTAGTCACGAGGAGCAGGCGTCACTGTTAATGATTTTAGTGCTTTTCTAGATATGAGGAATGTAGAATTGGGCTCATAAAAATCTCCTGAAAATATCTATCTGAAGACATTTTCTGCTAGTTTTTCCCAGAGCATGAAGTGCCTCATTCCTGATCTCCACCCTGAACTCCTTTCAGATGGTGTTGAAGGTCAGCAGCTGCAGCAGCTCATGATTTAATCCTTGTGGAGGTAGATGGCAAGTGCCAATAGTTGGCAGCACCAAACATGTTTACTAATAATCCCAAATTTTATCTTTAGTTTTTAAACAATAGAAAGCCAAAAGTAGATAAAGCTATGTTCAGTAATTAATCTTTCACCTGTTTTATCTTATTTGGAATGATCTAAATGTTCAATAAATTTCCATTACTTAACCTAAGCTTAGCAAAACTTTAGGGTTTCAGGCTAAAGATTTGGAAAAGTTATTTCAAAAGTTCACCTAGAAAATCTTTTTATTCTACTTTTATTTATTTAATTTACTTGCTCTAAACAATTATATTTAGGTTACTAATGAAAATTTCATCATACCAAGTTATTTTCTTGCTGACAAATTTGTTAGCTTAGGTAGAATAAAAATATTATAATTAATGCTGACAACTATTAAGACATGTCTGTTTTTTTTTTTTTTTTGACATGTCTGTTTTAATTAAAGCAACAAACTTAAACTAGCTTTTACTTCCTAAAGATTATCTTGGATAACTTGATGTTGAAAAGCATTTGAGTTAGCTATATTCCTTAGAACTTTGGAGTAGCCAATCCTTACAAGCTTGTCTTTAAACCAAAAAAAAAAAAAAAATACAGCTCTTATTGTAGATCAACTATATTTCAAGAAAAAAAAGATTACACTTCTGATGAAGGTTTAAATTGTATTTAGGTTATGTATTAAATCTAGGCTTGGTATCATGGGCTTTAGCACAAGTGATGCCATTTGGAGCCTCTGGTTTTTCTCTTTGACAAAAAGGTTTTCATTTTTACTAGTCAGATAGATGAGAAGTTGTATCTCAGTATGGTTTTAATGTGCATTTCTCTAAATGTGTGTGATGGTGAATATTTTTTCTTATTTTCAGGATTATTTAAAGAAATATATCTTCGTGAATTATCTGGTTATGTCTTTTCCTTATGTTTCTACTAGGTTTTGGTTTTTACCCTCTCCTTTTTAAAGAGTCTTAGAATCTTTTCTTTTAAAAACTGATTAGGGTTCTTAGCCATTTGTTTCACATGTATATTTCATATATTTTTCTCAAAAACTTATCAATTGTCTTTTGACTTTATTGCATTGTTTTCACCATGCAGAATTTTAATTTTTCTTTTCATTTATTTTTTAGCAATCTTTTTTTTTTTTTTGCTTCTAAATTGTCATAGTTAGAAAGGTTTTTTCATATATTGAGATTAAAGAGGAATTCACACGTTTTCTTCTAGTATTTGTAAGTTTGCATTTGGATTCCTGATGCATTTAGAATTTAATTTTGTGAATGGTGTTAAGTCTGGATCCAATTTTATTTCTCAATGGTTCCCATTTATAAAAAAGTTTATCTTTGTCCCAGTGATTTGAGATGCCACCATCATATATTAAATATCCATATGTAATTAAGTCTATTTCTGGACTTTCTATTCTATTTGCTATTCTTTCTGTCAGTTAATGAGCCAGTACCATGCTTTTAATTATAAGGGCTTTATAGTGTGTTTTAATGTCTGGTAGAGTAAATTCTACCTTATGGTTTTTCAGTATTTTCTTGGCTATTCTTGCATGTTTGCCCATATGAAACTTAAAGTGCTTTTTGATATTGTATTAGAATTCGATTGAAATTTAATAGAACTGAAATCTTTATAATGTTGAGTGAACCTACGCAAGGATAGGTAATAACTTTGCATTGGATCTAGTCTTTTTGATTTTTCAGGAGTTTTAAAATATTTTCCTCATACAGGTTTTCAGGAGTTTTAGTTTTCCTCATACAAGTTTTGTACATTTCTTGTCCTGTTTAATCATTATCCTGTTTTTAATTAGTGGCTCTCTTCTATGTCTTCTACATGGTTATTATTTGAATATGTAAAGGCTATTGAGTTTTATATTTTTTTATCGTTCTATTTTCTGAATACTTTTGTTTAAATTACTTTTATCATTGATTCTCAAGGATTTTCCAGGTATATTGTCATATCATTTGTGAATAGAGTTATTTTACTTTTTCCCTAACAATTCTTGTGCATCTAACTGATTTATTTGGTCTAATTGAATTAGCTAATAGCTCTAATAGGTAGTGGTAGTAGACAGTAGTAATAGAGATAGTGGACATTTTTGCTTTGTTTGTGATCCTAGTGGAAATGCCTCTGCTACTCTAGTAAGATACTGACTTCAGGACTGTGGTGTGTGTGTGTGTGTGTGTGTGTGTGTAATCATTTTAAGAAAATGTCCATTAATTGCAATTTTCTCATATATTTTTTTTATCAGGAATGGGTATTAAATTTTGTTAAAGGCTTTTTCAGTATCTATGGAGATAGTCATAGGTTTCTCCCCCTTTACATCTCTTAGCATGTTATATTAATAGATTTCCTACTATTGAATCAGTTTTATGTTCCAGAATAAATTTCACTTGGTCGTGTTATATTATTTTTTTACATGATGTTGGATTCTATCTGCTAATATTTAATATAGTATACTTTTGCATTGTTATCCATAAATAATATTAGTCTACAGTTTTTGTATGTGTGTTTTGCGCTATCTTTACTCAAGTTTTGATATCAGACTTTCTTCATGAAAAACAAAAAGGAAGATTTTCCCTTATTTTCAGTACTTTGGGACTGGTTAAAGGTTTGATATGATTACCCTATGAAACAGTCTTGGATGGTGCCTTTTTATGGGGTTAATTCTCTGATCACCTTCTCTATTTTATTTTTTCAGAACTTAATCTCTTTAAGCTTTCTATGTCTAGTGGGGTCAATTTTGGTAGCCTTTCTTTCCCAACGAAATTATCTATTTCATCTGGATTTTCAAATATATTTTTATAGCGATCTGTAAATTAGTCTGTTAGGAATTTTAAATATTTCTTCTATTTCATTGGCTATGCCTCTTTTTTGATTTATTATTTTGTAAATTTCTGCTTTCTGTTTTCTTCTTGATCAGATTAACTAGTGGTCTATTTTGTAAATTTAAAAAAATCAAGTATTTTGTTTTACTAGTTAGGTCTATTAAAAAAAATCTACCTCATTAAATCCTATTTTTTGAATTTTATTACTACCTACTGCTTTCTTTTGTTTTACTTTGTCATACTTTTTCTAGTTCTTTTTGTTGAACTAGGAGTTTAATTGGTTGACATTCATATTTTTATTGATAAAATACTGTGTGTTTTTATTTTAATACTATGAATTTAGTACTGTGAATTTTCCTGTGGTCTCTTATTTTAAATGTAACCATAGATTCTGATTATTTAGGGCTTTCATTATATTTTTTTAGGAATTATGGAATTTACATGTCTTCCCTTTTTTGCCTGGGTAGAAGTTCTTTTTTGTTGTTGTTGTTAATAATTTTTAGTTTATTGCATTGTAATATAAGCATGTTGTTTATAACATTTCTACTTTATGGAATTCACTGGCAATTTCTTTCCTAATATATGATCAATACAAACTAGATAGTTGTATTCTCTATTATAAAAGTAAAATATTTGAGATATTTTCACAAAATCTACCTTTTTGATTATGTTAATTAAGTCTTATTCATTCCTATTTATTCCCCCCTGCCAGTACTTCATCTGTCTTTTAATAAGAAGGGTTTATTAAAGTCTACTAATTGTTAGTACACTTCTCTCTTTGTCTCCTTGTATCTCTTACAGTGTTTGCTTCACAAATGTGGTTGCTTGTTATTTAGAGTGTAAATGTTCATAGTAAATATGGCTGATTGATAGTTATCTTTGTTGTGCTTTTGGTTTTGAGCATTAAATTATACCCTTCTTGGAATATCCCTCACTGCTTTCTTCTTGTTTCCCTTTGCCTGGGAATTCCTTTGCCCATTCCTTTATTTTTAGCCTTTTTGAATTACTTTGTTTTAGATATGCTTTTTTGTACCACATTGAGTTGCTTTCTGAAACAAATTGAAGATCTTTTTAATAGATGATTTAATCCCATTCACATTTATCAATATGAATAACATGTTTGGTTTCAATTCTCTCAAATTATTTTATAATTATGTGTATTATGTGATATTTGCTGTTTCTTTCTCCACCCGAGGGTATTCTTTGGTATTTTATTTTTAAATTTAGAAAGGTGTATATTTTTGTTTTAATGGGTGCTTTTGTACTTTTTATTATGTGGTTTGTCAAGATTTTAATTGTATCCTGTGATTCCTACCTATTGCCGGAACAACAGTCACTGACATTGAGCTTACTTTAACTTTCTTTTTCCCCTCCCTTTTTCAAAGTGCATTCTTTCTACTTTATCTCAATATAAAACTTGCATACATTAATTTTCCACCTTTGCCTCCACCCTTGTGGGGGGGTAGGGTTGGAAGACTAATATAATCTACATTTTTAGTTATTCAGATTCTTACCATCGTTCTTATTGCTGAAGTATTCCTTCCTCTCTTGAGTGGATGAAACTTATCCTCTAGTAGCTTTAGGTTCCTTGAGGAGGACTTATATAATATAGAATTCTTCAAGTTCTTGTGTGTTTCAGACAGATTTTCCATAACCTTAATATCTGAAGCACACCTTGGCTGGATAGAAATCCTTGGTCTATACTTTCTTTTATTGAGTTTTTTGAAAATGTTGTTTCTTTGCTTTGTATGCTGTTTTCGAGAATTCTTATGGGAGTGTGATTCTTTTGCCCTTCCAAATATGTAGGCCTTGAGAGTTCTTTTCTTTTCTTTTAACATTTATTTGTTTATTTATTTATTTTTGGCTGTGTTGGGTCTTCATTGCTGTGTGTGGGCTTTCTCTAGTTGTGGTGAGCAGGGGCTACTCTTCATTGGGGTGCGCGGGCTTCTCATTGCAGTGGCTTCTCTTCTTGCGGAGCACAGGCTCTAGGGTGCATGGGCTTCAGTAGTTGTGGCACATGGGCTCAGTAGTTGTGGCTCGCGGGCTCTAGAGCACAGGCTCAGTAGTTGTGGTGCACAGGCTTAGTTGCTCCACGGCATGTGGGATCTTCCCGGACCAGGGCTCGAACCCGTGTTCCCTGCATTGACAGGCAGATTCTTAACCACTGTGCCACCAAGGAAGTCCCGAGATTTATTTTCTATATCTTTGAAGTTCGATAGTTTTACTAGGCATTTTAGTTAACTCTTGCTATGGAAAAAATTACTTAAGAACTTAGTGTCTTAAAAGCAACTAGTAAATATATATTTACTCAAAGTTTTTGCAAGTCATGAATTTGGGAGTACCTTTCCTCATAGTTCTGGTTTGAGCTCCTCAGGAGGTTGTAGTTAAGTTGTTGGCCAGAACTGTAGTCATCTGAAGGGCTGACTTAGATCTGCTTTAAAGATGCCTCACACACATGCTGGCAGGTTGGTGTTCATTTCTCTACATGAACTTCTCCATAGAGCTGCTTGAGACCCTTTTGCCATGATGGTTGGCTTCCCCCAGAGTGAGTGACCCAAAAGACAGCAAAATGGAAACTGCAGTGTCTTTTATGACCTAGCCTCAGTTTTTAGTTGTTTTGGGTGAGAGGCTAAATTGGTCCCTGTTATTTTATCTTGGTTGGAAACAGAAGTTTCCCAGCTTCCATAATTTTTATGCCTCATCCTGTTTATCTTCTCTTCATGGTACTTCAGTTACGTATGTTTGACCTTTTAGGGTGTAGAATCTATTATTTTACTATGAAGAGCACTGATATTTTGTCAGTCAGCTTGGCTAAGCTCAAACTTTTCCTGTTGTAGGCAATAGCTCAAATCTCTGTTCAGTTGTTTAGACTTTCACCTAGCTGCTTGGAGTCTCTCCACACTTGCATAGTTTTGAGGTCAGCCAGATATTTGGGCAGAATTTGTATGAAAAATATGGGGTTCTCCTTCTCTGGGTCTCTCAATTCTGAACTTTCTCTCTTCATTTTGAATCTCTTGTAGTTACTCTGAACTGTCTTTCAAATTCTGTCAATAAACTCCAGGTTTCCATTTAAAGACTCTGTCTTAGTGAGGCCTTCCCTAATGATTTAAAAACTGCAGAACCACCTATCCCTTTCTGGTGCTTCATTTTTTTTTTTTAAACATCTTTATTGGAGTATAATTGCTTTACAATGGTGTGTTAGTTTCTGCTTTATAATAAAGTGAATCAGCTATACATATATCCCTATATCTCCTCCCTCTTGCATCTCCCTCCCATCCTCCCTTTCCCACCCCTCTAGGTGGTCACAATTGTGCTTCAATTTTTTACACAGCTCTTACCTATCACCAGTTGACACAGAATGCATTTTAACATTTGTTTACTTTCTGATTTCCCCAACTATAATGTAAGCGCTATGAGAGTAGATACATTTCCCTCTTGTTCAGTGCTATTTCTTCAGTTCCTAGAAAAGCTCAGATTAATGCTTAATAAATACTTGTATTAATGAATGAATCAATGCATTAATTTCTTTCTTTTCCTACCTCTTGTATAGTACCCGAAAGGCAGTGGATGAGGAAGAGGAAGCAGTTGAAGAGCGTCGGAATATGCGAACTATTTGGGTGACTGGCAGAAAAGATTTAACTGAAAGGGAAGCGGCAACTCTTATAGTAGAAGAAGCCAGAATGATTCTGCAGCAGGACTTAGTTGAAATGGGAGTGCAGTGGAGTCCATATTCCCTTTTAAATTCTGATACACACTCATTGACCTGCAGTGAATCAGAAGTAAAAGAACACAAATTTATACCCCAAACTAAGAGTTCTTATAAAAGATTAACATCAAAGAAAAAAAGTAACACAATATTTAATGATTCTTCTGTTACTCATTTACCAAATACAGTGCAAGATTTAGATAAAAGTAGAGAGCATACAGATTCCTTTTATTATAAATTTCAGGATGGGCATCAAGAACGTCAGGTGCATTCCATTTCCAGAGCAAAAAGACGGGCTTCTTTGAATATACATAAAGAAAAGCTAGGGACCTCTCTGAATGAGGGGAAAGCAAGCACTACGAAAGTTGTTCAGACTCTCTCATCTGAGAACACAAAAAAAGAAGCTTTGACTTTCAGTTCAGAAGAGATGAGTACAACCTCTCAATCTTGGAATCATAGTAAGCATCTAAAACGATCTAGAGACAGTAGCCCTGTGAAAGACACTAGGATGTGTAGAATCAATTTACAAGAACAGACTCTGTCTAATCCTGTTCATTGTGAAGAGTCATTTACTTCAGATGAGAAGAATATGGAATTTAGAAGTCCAGAGCCATTTGCTAAAAACATATCTTTCTGTGCTGAGGGAAGATATAGCAAAGTATCATTCCCATCACTAACAGAACAAAGTTGTTCAAGGAACAATAAAGTATCTAATGATATTCTTGTGGAATATTTTATCACAGGATCCCAGAATAAAAATGTGACTCATCAAGCCACCAGTGTGGTTAGTGAAAATGGAAGAGGATTAGCTGTTGAATCAGAAAAAACAAATGAAGTGCTGATACAAAATGATTCAAAAAACCAGCATGTTAATGTGAAACACCACGACACCCATCCAATTAACCAGTGCCTGGAAAAGCAGTTTGATAAACAGACAAATACTTACACCAAACTGAAAAAACCAATAGCAAGACAAATGCCCTGTGAGAAAGACAGCAGTTATATGAATAGGGACTCAAATGTTATTATGAAATGTGAAAGTACAAAGTTTAATGCTGAGGAAAATAAATCAAGTAATCTTCAGGTATCAGGAGATAACATAAGCAGCACTGAGATATCCAGTGGAGTACATCTACTAAGTGGAGCATTTGGTAAATTAGGAGGCCAGCGTGAGAATATTCTAAATACCCTTAGAGTACAAGTAAAAACAGATGCTTATGCAGCAGACAGAACTAAAAATAATCATGTTTCTGACTTAGGTTTAGATCTCTGTGATTTTGAAGATAGTTTCTACCTGGATACTCAGTCAGAGAAAATAATTCAACAGATAGCAACTGAAAATGCCAAGCAAGAAGGAGCAAAGGATACCAGCCTGGCAACAGGAATGATGCAGAAGAGCCTAGACAAACAGAGCTCAGTGAGCTCCTTTCAGAAAGAGATTCACTTTACTTTTCCAGGTGAACAACATTCACCAGGAATGACAAATCATTTGAAACATAAGACTGTAGATGCTATGAAACAAAGCACTGATTCACATGGGGTTGATAACCTGACTCCAGAAAGCCCAATTTTTTATTCTCCAATATTAATAGGGGAAAATGACCCATGTTTTAAAGGCAATGAACTTTCTGTTACTGACTCCCAATTAAATAGTTTTCTTCAAGGTTATCAAACACAAGAAGCTATGAAACCAGTTATACCTCTGGTTCCTAAAATGAGAACTCGTACTGATATAGAAGTAGAATGTCTGCCAGTTCCTGAAGCAAGTTTGAATTTGAGTGGTAGTTTACTGTTTGACAGTTTCAGTGAAGAGTACCTGGTAGAAGAACAACCACCTGATGTACAAGCAAAAGAATGCCTTCCTTCTGAAATAACTTCAGTCCATTTTGCTGATTCTCTGTGTCTACAACCAGAGGACCCAGTTAAAAAATCAGATGTGAATGAGAATCAACATAATCAGCAGCCATTGTCTTGTTTCAGTGATGAGTCTACTGTATTTTCAGAAATGGATTCTGCTCAGATGGTTGAAGCTTTGGATAATGTAGACGTATTTCCTGTCCAAGAGAAACATAATACTGCAGGATCTCTTAGAGTATTAGAACTGAGTGATCCAGTGATTGTGGGTAATGATTATTCCCAAAGAGAAGTAATTGGAGGAGATAAAGATAAAAGGTCTCAAAAATCCATATTTACTGGGACAAGGCAAGATAGTTCATTCATATGGTCAGGGGCATCATTTGATTTAAGTCCAGGACTACAAAGGATTTTAGATAATGTGTCCAGTCCTCTAGAAAATGAAAAGCTAAAATTAACCATTACAGACTTGCTCAGTTTGAAAGGAAAAAACACAGAGGTAAATGACAAACAAGAAGTGATTTCAAATTTGGAGACAAATCAAGTGCAAGGAATTCCATTTTCCCCTAATATTGTGGTAAAAGGCAATATTGACACACTAGAGAACAATGTCATTCATGGTGAAACCTCCTCTCTCTTGCCTTGTAAAGAAAACTGTATAGTTGATGATAATGGACTCATTCCTCCTATACCATCTGCTTCTAAGTTGTCATTTCCAGGTTTTCTTGGAACATCTTCTGTAAAACTTAGGAAAATTAGTGGTGGTTTACAACTTGATGAAACTTATTCATTTGGCTCACCTTCAGATAATAAAAACTGCGATTTAAATCCAGAGACTAGAAATGGTTTCAAAGATGACAGTCCTATTAGAGACACAAGTTTTTCACCGCAGTTATCACAGGATGGATTGCAGTTAACTCTAGCCTCATGCAGTTCAGAAAGTTTGGCCATAATTGACGTAGCGAGTGACCAAACTCTCTTTCAAACATTCATGAAGGAGTGGCAAAACAAAACTCGATTTTCCATCTCATTGGCTTGTGAAAAGATCAGTAATTTGACATCTTCTAAAAGTGCTACTATTGGTGGTAGGTTTAAGCAAGGTAAGATTTTTTTTTTAATCTTTTACATTTTTATGTAAAATAGTGGACTGAGATGGGACTGAGACTTTTCAGTATTGGATATTAAATGTAATAAGTGTGTTCAAAGTTTAATAAGTTTCAGGCTTCCCTGGTGGCGCAGTGGTTGAGAGTCCGCCTGCTGATGCAGGGGACATGGGTTCGTGCCCTAGGCCAGCATACCGCAAAAAAAAAAAAAAAAAAGTTTAATAAGTTTCTCCTATGTGGGTTTACATGTGGAACAGCCTTATTGTTCAGCACAACTAGATTAAAAATAGTTACCCTCTGGTATAAGAGATGGGAGACCTCTGGACACATGGGAGGAGAGCTGAGCAGTGAGGCCAAGAGCTCAAGCTGGTAGACTGAAAATGTACACACCACTAGGACACTGTTCGTTCCTCTGGCTCTGATCCATTGTTGTGCCTGGGGTCTAATCAGGCCTGTGTCTGCCTCCTTCCAAGCAGGCCAGAAATCCCATCTAAACAGCCTTTCTATAGCAGCTTCCCACAGGAGTTCCATACCAGTGTTGTCTCCCAGGACACTGACCCAGCAGCCAAGCTTATTGCTGGTGGGGACACCAGAGTTGGTATGGCTGGTTCAGAGGCCAGCATTAGAACAGTGTTTGACAGATCGATGCTTGAGTGCCAGGCATACATACATACAAACAATACCTCTTCTATGCCATTCTGGGCTCTGCCTTGTCTGAGGCCATAGGGCCCTTCTCTTTGGTTATCTTCCTCATCCTCTTTACTTTGTGAGTCTCTGGAGGTTTCCTGTACATCCCTGCTGCTTTAGCTCCTGGTCGTGCCTGGTGTTAGAGTGTGCCAAGCTTACCATTAAACACAGCATTTCTCTAAGAAAGAAATCATATATATATATACATCTAATATCTATATATATATAATCATATGCATATATTAATGTATATTAGTTAGAATATAATTTTGTAAAATTTAAGATGTATATTTTGAAAATGAATCAGACTTTTGTTATGGTACCTTAATGGTGTGACATGGTTTGAATTTAATTAATTAATTAAGTATAGCTGATTTACAATATTAAATTAGTTTCAGGTATACAACATAGTGATTCAGTATTTTTATAGATTATACTCCATGTAATGTTACTGTAAAATAATGGCTATATTTCCCTTTGCTGTACAATATATTCTTGTAGCTGATTTATACATAGTAGGTTGTACCTCTTAATCCCCTACTGATATCTTTCCCCTCCCCCCTCCTCTCCCCACTGGTAATCCCCACTTCTACTCTTCTCAAGTAGAACTTGTACCTCTACTGATAGTCATGAAAGCCTCATAGAACTCTTTCAGGTTTTCAGAGAATTGAAACTTTGGTTAAATAATGCCACGTATTCCTGTCTTATTTCATGGAAGTAATGATTCAGTATTATGGGGGATAGTTGTAGTCAGCTTGACAACCTGTTGTGGAAATCAAAGATTTGATCAAATTTCTTAAATCTCTATATTTATGAATGAGTTTGTTCATAAAGTTCTGAGTATTTGTTTGATCTTCAATTCAGGAAGCATATGTGTTAATGACAAGTTTTATGCACTTTCATTGTTGACTAGCTCTTTCCATTTTTCATTCAACAAACATAAAATTGAGTTCATTTTCTGTGCTAGAGGTTAGAGGGATAAAAACATTCACTTAAATTTAACAAATATGTGACAGTTATTTTCCAGGTATTGGGGATATAATTGTAAATAAGATGGATTAGTTTTTGACCTATGTCTGTGCAATTGAAAGGTGTATTATTTTAGGAAAAATATTGACTCAAATACAAAATCATACCTAATTCTTCACTAAGAAGTAAAACTCTTGATTTTTCTGGAGTTTCTAAGTGTTAAGAATTGCTAAATTTGCTACAAAATTTTTGTAGTATGCAAGTGGTCTTTATTTTTGAGTTATAGAAATTCAAAATGCAGCTTTTGGAAAACTTTAAAAAGTTAATTTTAAACTATCTTAGTCGTTATTACAGATCTCTTTTAAGAAATCTTTGGTAGATTTTTCATAGTGACAGTTATCTTAAATGATGGGAAGCCTAGGAAGATCTTACACCTAAAAATGACTATCCACATAATGCATATTGTAGGGATCTGAAAAATTTGCTTATCAAATAATTTTTTATTATATCATTTTTTTTAGTATTCAATTTAGTGGTTTCATTTTCAGAGATTTTTAACTATTTCACTTTGGTTTTACGTAGTTAGTTCCTCTCAGGAAAGCCCTATTGGAGTTGATGGAATTCCTGTTAAAGGTTGTGATGGCACCTTGGTGGTTGGACTGGCAGTATGCTGGGGTGGAAGAGATGCTTACTATTTTTCATTGCAGAAGGACCAAAACCATTCTGGTAAGTAATCACTATTTGGTTAAGTTACCATATAATTTTAATGTAACCTCTATGAGGATAGTGACTTGTTTGTTGAGAATAGTTTCCTGATATTTACCTAGAATTTATTTTTTAGGATTAAAAAAAACCTTTAAAAATAGTAGCTATTGTATACATTATTTCATATATTAACTAGAATGACGTTTTGAGAAGCCACCCCCCTTACTGTCTTCTGCTTGTCACATGTGGCTGTTAATACTGTGTTTTCTTCTTCGGGGTAGTGGATCCTTAAGGACTCACTGGCCACCTTGAGGATTTGCTTCTGAAGACTGGATCATGGCAGTTTCTTTCCAGGCTTTTATCCTCCTATCGACTGTATCTGGAACTCATTTAGAGGCAGTGATGAGCTAGACATCTACAGTAGTTGAATCACACAGCCTTTGGAGAAGTCTTGGCATTAAAAGGATAGGACCTAGGTATAAATTGTGATCTGATTATGGTTGTTGGATACCTAGTTGATTGTTTGGTTTTAGACAGAAGCAAAATTAATAAGGAAACATTTTAAAAGATGCCATATAATGTCTGTTCTGAGTAAGCATGAAATATTTTCAGTTGTTTCATAGGAGAACATCTTAGGATAAGTAATTACTTGAACTTCTTTTATTTTAGATGTAATTTTATACATTCATACTAAAATTCTCTCTGAAATGAGTTCCTTTAAAATTCATTTCAAAATAACTTTTCTTTTTTTAATTCCACATTCCGAGAAGTGTAAATTTATTTTTAGGAATCTTAATGTTTAGAATTTTCTCCCACCTGATTAAATAGAGCATTATAAATCACCTAGCCCAATCCTTAATTTTTAGATTACAGAGCACTTCATCTATATAGCCAACATGACCTGGATAACGTCTTGCTGAACTAAACTGAGGCTTTTGAGTCTTTTTCAGTCTTGGCACTAAAGATTGCTGTTTCAAATGAATGCGTGTACTTTTTGCCTTAAGACTTTTTTTTCTTTTTCTTTTTTTTAAGAAATTAGTGCCAGTTTGGCCCCACCTTCTCTGGATCCAAGCCTGACTGTGAAAGACAGAATGCGGCACCTTCAGTCTTGCTTTCAAAAGGAATCTGATAAAGAACGTTCTGTTATCATCTATGACTTCATCCAGAGCTATAAAATTCTTCTTCTGTCTTGTGGCATCTCCCTGGAACAAAGTTATGAAGATCCTAAGGTTCCCTGTCTTATCTAAAAGAATTTTACATACTTCAAAAAATATTTAATTTTAATGTTTAGGGTTAATTCTTAAATGACTTGGTATTTATTTAGCTTCAACAATACAGCTTAAGTATTTTAGAGTAGTCACTCCTTTGTCCAATAACTTCATCCACCCAGAACAGATTATTATGCACCAAATGCCTCTGTGTAGATAAAACCAGAGATGTCACACATTCCAAGCACTAAAGTTCACATCTTTCTTCAGAGACTTAAACAATTTTCATTTTGGTCATAAGTTCTAAATTTTCTGTCTCATAGTAAATTAGAAATGAAAGGAGAACTGTCAGATTTAGATATATGATAGCCGGGTGTTTCAAATGTCCATGAGGATAGAGGCAGAAAATAGCAAAAGCATACAGATATAAGAGATCACAAAGCATAGTAGTTAGAGGCCGTTAGTATAGGGACAAATGACCTTACTAGCCCCTGAGAACTTTTCCATATAATAGCAAACTATGATACACTGTTCATAATGATGACTCTGAGTTATTAAGGAAAGAGTAACTTATGTTGTTGTAATATACACTTAACAGTATAATGCACTTTCAGAAGACATTTATTTACAGGATCATAGCCCTGAAAAGGGATATCGTTTTTTCCCTTCTGTTGAGACTGGATACATGAGGTGTGTGGAATATTAATTTTGAGTTGAGATATGATACTAATTGGTTGTTATTATCAACATGATCAATGATAATAGGATAATATTTTAGTTTCTTTAGCTTTTTTGGCAAAGATTTTTGAAGGCAGTATCAGGTAAACTAATGATACTATTCTTTCCTATACTTCAAACCAGCCTTGGTTTATATGTGATAAATTTCATATAGTTTCTAAACTGACCTTTACTGGATATAAAAGGTTATTACCTAATTTTGATGTTCCAGAGCCCAAAATGAGAATATGGGTAATATGAGCTTATTAAAGCTGTAGTAGTATCCCAGATTTATATAGCACCTTTGGCATAAACTATTTGAAATATTCCATACTTGGTTTTCTTAATCATAACATTTTTGGTGTAAGAAGAGAAGCTATTAATTTATAAAATTTCACTTTTATAAGAGACGTTTGCCAACTTTTACATCAGACTCTCTTATTCAACACCCCTAAAAGGGTTCTGATCACCAATTTCTAATGGTGGGGGGGGAGGGGGTTTCGCTGTATCTCCAACAGTTCTCTGGGTACCAGTTGGGTGTCCTACAATTCAGCTCAATTCTGTTACTATCTACCTGGAATGAGCATCAAATCCCATAAGTTAAGGGCTCAGTCCCACAAGCCCCCAACTTCAAACACCACTTGCAAGCCCAGCTCGTTACCTGTGCTTCTGGTCAACCAGCTATAAATAAATCAGATTCCCACAACCCCCTCCTTGAGTTTGATTAATTTACTAGAGCGGCTAACAGAACTCAGGAAACCAGTTTACTCACTAAATTACTGGCTTATTACAAAGGATATTAAAGGATACAAGTCAACAGCCAGACGAAGAGATACATAGGGTGAAGTTTGTAAGAAGAGGCGTGGAGCTTCTGTTCTTTTTAGGCTTGCCAGTCTCCCTGCATCTTCATGTGGTTACCAACCCAGAAGCTCTCTGAACCCTGTCCTTTTGGGTTATTATGGAGGCTTCATTACATAGGCATAATTGATCAAACCATTGGCCATTGGTGATCAGTTATCCTCTGGCCCCTTCCCCTTCGCAGGAGTTTGAGGGGGTGGAACTGAAAGTTCCAGCCCTCCTATCACAGGGTTGATTACTGGTGGCAACCAGCCGCCATTCCTAGGTGACCTAGGGGCACTCCAAGTCACTGCATTAGCATAATTAAAGACACCTTTATCTCTGTTGGGAAGACCCAATTTATATTTCTTATTATAATTTACAATATCGCCCCTCCCCACCCTGTAAAACTACATTCTAGACCTATAAAAGAAGTAACCAAGTCATTTAGTAATTATTGAAATTATGAACAAGGCTTAGATTTCCTTATTCTAAATCCAATTTCGCTCTGCTAGAATCAAGTATTAGAAAATACAGGTCTTCTAGTCTCATAGGGAAGCTAACAATAGCAGTCAAATCACTAGTTGGGTGGTCATGGTGACAGGGCCTCATCCTTGAGAGAAATTCTGTAGGCATTCTAAAACACTGGATATGAACTTGTAATGGTGAAATATTTATGTCTCACTTCTTCCAATATTGAATAAGCCACTCAACTGTACAATTAAATATGCTTAAAATAGTATGTTTTATATTATGTGACTTACCGCAATAAAAAAAATTTTTTTAATTAAATAAACCTAAAACTATATAGGCCCATCTTTATTATAGTAGTAGGAAAGCCAAAATTAGCCTTAGTGGAGAAGAATCCAGCTGCATTTTCAGAAACATGACTTTTGTTAGCTGAAAGGCATTTGGTTTTCAAGCCTACTTCTGAAGTAGGTCAGCAGGAGCATTGCAGTAGTGGAAAAGTATAAATTTTCCTTCTTTGAAGGCCACCGCTCTTATTGGTAAAAGATGAGTTATTTTTTATACCAATTATCCTTTCCTTATCCTGGTACAATTATCCTTTCCTTCTCCTCTCCTGGGAAGACCATTGAATAAGTATTAAGTGAAAACGAGTGAGATTAGAAATGAGCTTTCTTTTTTCCCCTTTTAATTTAAGGGTACAGAAATATCTTTGAAAAATCAAGAAAATATTCTGATTGTTATCTCATTCAGGTGGCATGCTGGTTACTAGATCCAGATTCCAAGGAGCCGACTCTTCATGGCATAGTTTCCCGTTTTCTTCCTCATGAGCTTCCACTCCTGGAAGAGATAGAGACTGGCCAAGGAACTCAAAGCCTAGGGCTGAATGTCACCACTGAGCATTCTGGGCGATACAGAGCATCTGTAGAGTCCATTCTCATCTTCAGCTCTATGAGTCAACTTAATTCTTTGTTGAAGAAGGAAAACCTTCAAGGTAAAAACACAGTTCCTGGCATTTTTACGATGTTATGAGACTGGGGATATTTATGTATTTAGCCACTCTATCACAGGTGGATAGATTATACTTCTTATGCAGACCCTTTCTTTTGATTGTCTAGTGCAGGAATCAACAAATTTTCTTCTGTAAAAGGCCAGTGGTGAATATTTTTGGTTTTGCAACCTAGACGGTCTCAATCACAAATATTTAACTCTGCCATCACAGCACGAAAGCAGCTATAGACAATGTGAAAATGAGTGTTCCAGTAAATCTTTATTTACAAAAACGGGCATCTGGCCCTAGTTTGGCCATAGTTTGCTGACCTTTGGCTCTACTGTAATGAGGTGAATTAGTGGCATCTTCCTCATTTATTCCTAATATTATATTTGAATGTTATCAAATGGTTTTTGTTCACACTTAGAATATATCTTTTATGGATTTAAAAAAATGAACTGTTTTCTTTTTAGAGCTATTAACAGTTATTTTTTTCAGCCAAGGGTGTTTATGTGAATCTTTTTTTTCCCTTGTGACAAATAGCGTGGATTTATTGTGCAGGCTGCTGGCCCAGATTGAGTACCTTGACTTCGGAGAGCATAATATATGTTTATGGTGAAAATGAGGAAGTGGAACAAAGTTGGCTTCATTGTGAGGAGATATAAACTGTGGATTTACTGGCTGATTAATAAATACTAGAAACAGCAGACTGATGAATTCACAGAGACCAGGGCTTGAATCTGTATTATTTATTTGTGAGGGACCTTGGGCAAGCTATGTTAACTCTCTAAGTCTGGTTCTTATTTTGTAAGTATTAAATGAGACAGAGAACTTAGTGCAGTGTTTGCCACAGAGCAGGCGCTCATTATTGTATTCCTTGATGATTATTATTACTGCTAGCACAAACCCTGTGTGCTGGTAATAAAGTTCTCCCCAACATCATTGGGGTAGAATATACAGAAGACCAGACTGACTTATTTGCTCACAGGAGACTTCCTTAAGTGATGTTAATTAGTAGCTCTTCAACAGGCATTGTAGTATTTCAGACAGCTTCTTTAAGCCAATCTAGGCAGGCCAAGGAGTGGGAGTATGCAGCGCACATACCTCAGGCTACTTTACAATAATGCTGAATGAACATAGCTCATTCCCTCTTAGTCTGACTAGTCTGCCCCTAGGATAGGCATCCTGGGTAGTCTGTATAGTTTCTAGACACTGACATTTGACGATGGTGATATGAATTAGTCTGTAACTTTTTAGATATTTGTTACCCATTATCAGATTTGTAAGTTTTCAGTC
The DNA here is from genome assembly GCF_003031525.2 of Neophocaena asiaeorientalis asiaeorientalis. Lineage (NCBI taxonomy): Eukaryota > Metazoa > Chordata > Mammalia > Artiodactyla > Phocoenidae > Neophocaena > Neophocaena asiaeorientalis. Next base: position 1,399,487 of record NW_020175533.1, on the reverse strand, counting down.
TGATTGGGAGGGGATGGTTCCACTATTTAAAGACAGTTTTTCACCTATTAAAAAAAAGAAGACTGACTTTCCTTTCCAGAAAAGCACAAGAAACCCTCTAGATTTGTAATTTTTAACTTTCACAATTTCTTTCTATGTGCCTTGAAAGCTTTTTTTTCCCTGCAGATTCAAAAGTGGGTGACCACGAGGTGTTAAATGCATTCTTGTACAGTGTTAAATATTTCTTATTCACAGAATCCATAGAATTGAAGTACATTGAGATAAGGGAGTCTTTTGGAGAGAATGTGGACAGCTATCAAATTTTATTTGAAAATAATTATTTCAGGATGTGCTTGTTAATTTTAATGGGCCTCCAGAATCTTCATCTTTTTCTTTTCTCATCTTCTTGCCTGTTGGAGAGGTGTGTTCTAGCTGACTTTCTCCCCATAGAGAGCTGATTTTTGTTTGGGTATGAATTAATACTAATAGTACAATGTGTCTTTGCTTAATTTGAACCAGGACAAAGTATCCTGTCCTCTTCACATTGATCAATTAGGTCCTTTCTAGATAGTTTGAACATAGATTAGATGATTTTCTAGGTATGGAGTGAGTTGGTTTCTCTCTTTTTCAAAGGACCTCAGCTGTACAGATTTATATTAGTCATAATCTTTCTTTCATGATCACTATCATCATTGGTCCATGTATGGTCCTCTTATTATTCACCATTATTTTAATAATATAATGATAACTGTTAACTCACATTCATAACTTAGACATTTGTCTACCTTTGTGCTCCTCCTTCCTTGTACATCCCAAGTTTTATGTTTATCATTCCCTTATTTTCTTATTTAAATTTTATTTTTAATTAAAAATTTTAGCATATATATGTCTAAGTCCAAACAATGTATTATTTGGTTTTGCTTGTTTTTGAACTTTATAAAACATCTGTCACACTATGTCTTGTTTTACTTGCTCTGCATCATGTTAGTAAGTTTCCTGCATATTATTGCAAGTATGTGTAGTTTATTGATTTTCACTGCTCTGTAATATATCACTGTTTTTTTTTTGTGTGTGTGTGTGTGTGTGTGCGTGTGTGTGCACCAAAATGTATTTATCCATTTTCCTCTTGGTGAATGCTCAGGTTGTTTCTAGTTTTGTTTTATTTTGTTCTTTTGTTCTGCTATAACAGGTATTTCTCTATAAATATTCTTATAAATTTACATGTCTCCTGCTACACTGGGCAAGAATTTCTTTTGCATGTAGAATTGCTCCATCTTGGAAATGGGAATATTCAACTGTACAAGATTATGTTAAATTGTTTTCCAGAATGGTTGTATAAAGTTTGTTCTTTAAACAGCAATGTGAAAGAAATCTTGCTGATTACGTTGTCTCTACTTTGCCAAGTCATTGGTTGTAAAATGACTGTAATTTTTCTTTCTTGTGCTTTGTTTTTGGTAAGAGAGTTACTCTAGTTTCATGGAATGCATTGATGAATATAGCCTCTTTTTGTTCTGGAGGAGTTTATGTATCATAGGAATGATGTGTTCTTTAAAAGTTCGGTAGAATTTGCCTGTAAACTCTCTTTATGGAAATATTTTTAACTACTACTTTGACTTCTTTAATAACGGTAAGATTATTCAGTTATATCTTTTGGTTATGTTTTGGTAAGCTATATATATTTTTAAGAATTTATCTAAAGGTATTGCTGATTTTTTATATCTCTGGTTTATCTGTTATGTCATCTTTTTCTTTCATAATACTATTGTTTAATCTCACTAGAAGTTTATCCAATTTTTCAGTCTTTTTAAAGAACCAGCTTTTGCCTTTGATATTTCCTGTTGTTTTTGTTTTCTATTTCATTGATTTCTGTGAACATTTATGTAATCTCTTTTTTTCTAGTTCCCCTGACTTTATTTGCAGTCCTTTTTCTAAATTCTTAAGTTTGACACTAAACTCATTACATTTAAAATCATGTTTTTCTTTTCTAATTTAAGTACTTAAGGCTATAAATTTTCCTCAAAGTTCTACTTTCATTATATCTTACAAGTTTGACATATATTGTTTTCATTGTTTTATCCTAAATATTTAACATTTTCTGGTATGCCTCTTAGACTTATAAATTATAAGAAGATTGTTTTTAATTCTCAAATAGTTGGAAACTTTTATTTCATATTTTCATTATTACCTTCAATCTTTATTGTGTTGTAGCTAGAGAACATGTTTGTATAATACCCATTCTTTGAAGTCTTTTGATAATTGTTTTGTAACCTAAAACTTGAACTATTGTGTAAATGTTCTGTGTGCATATAAAATAGTATGTATTCTAATTCTGGATGCAGAATTTTATAAATGTCTGTTAATTCAATGTTGTTGTTTAAATCTTCTATATCTGATTTTCCCTGTAGTTCAGGTAATTTTAATTTTATATGTTTTGAGACTATTTTATTAGGTGCATACAGGTTTAAAATTGATGTATTTTCCTGGTGCATTAAACCTATCATTATGTTGTGACTAGCTTTTCCACTAATATGATTTTTACTCTTAATCTATTTTTTGGAATGAATATGGCAGCATCAACTTTCTTTTGATTAATATTTGCCTCATATATGCGGACTCTCAACCACTGCGCCACCAGGGAAGCCCCTCATATATCTTTTTTTTCTACCCCTTTAAACCTTCTAGATCCTTACTTTTTAGATGTCTTCTAAACAAAGTATAGCTTATTTCTTTTTCAAACTATCAGGTTTTTTTTTTTTTTTACAAATTTAGCAATTTATTATGATGATTGATGTGTTTCTATTCATTGTGATTATTGACATATTTACACTTTCCTGTTTTGTTTCTGTTCATCTTGTTTGATTTTGTAGATAGTTCATTCGTAGCTGTGCTCTGTTCTAATGATTCCATACCTGCAATTCTTAGGGATCTAAATCTGTCATTTGTTGTTTCTGCTGAGTCCAGTTCATACTTCTTTGCTATCTTATATTTTTTATAATCTTTGTGAAATTATACAAGATTTGATCAGTAGAGCCCTGCAGGGCTTATTTGGGGGAAGTCTTCCTCTAGAAAGACTATGCTCTGGCTTCTGCTTGTTACTAAGCTAAACTTCATCCAAGGCCTACATTAGCTTTTCTTGAGAGTTTTGGTTCAGAACAGAAGTCTGAGAATCAGCTTCTCCTCCTATTGCTACTCCAAAAATCTATTATTCCCTCAACCTTTTTGCAGTAGGACTCCATTCCCATTGCAACCCTGTTTCTTCCTACTGTTTATGAATCCAGGCTGGCTTCCTACCACTCTTGACTCTTCTTTTTCTGACCCTAGTTCCTTATTTCTCTGGTCCCACATCACATGAATTTCTGCTCTGGTTCCAAGTCTCCAAAGCCAGGCTCTGACTGCCCAGTATGTTCTGACTATTAGAGGCCAGTAGCTCTCAATTGTTTGCTTTTGGGGGTGGTTACAGGTGTCCTTTGCGATTTCGCCTGCTGATTGAGACCAAGAGTGCCTTAAAGAATGTGTGGGGGCTTCCCCGGTGGTGCAGTGGTTGAGAATCCGCCTGCCAATGCAGGGGACACGGGTTCGATCCCTGGCCCAGGAAGATCCCACATGCCGCGGAGCAACTAAGCTCATGTGCCACAACTACTGAGCCTGTGCTCTAGAGCCCATGAGCCACAGCTGCTGAGCTCGCATGCCGCAACTACTGAAGCCCGCACGCCTAGAGCCTGTGCTCCACAATGAGAGAAGCCCGTGCACCGCAACGAAGAGAGCAGCCCCCGCTCGCCGTAACTAGAGAAAGCGCGCGTACAGCAATGAAGACCCAGCACAGCCAAAAAAAAAAAAAAAAAAGTGTGTATGTGGAGCTGGGGAAGGCAGGCCAGGGTTACACAGAGTCCTAGTGACCCATAGTACTGGAGCAGAAATCTTTGTTATGGATTTTTTTCTTAATAATTTTAGGATAGCATTTCCCACAGAATGTTCTATGGACACTTACTTTTCACAATGTTAATAAGTATTATACAGCTAAAGGGTTTTATGGTCAAATGATTTCAGACTTTTGGTTAAAACAAAATTAAATAGTTGTCTTTGTTCATTTCTACTCAGAACCTTTAATATATTAACAGGCATCATGAACATCTAAGAGTAATTTATAAATGATGAAACTCATAGTATACAGTGTCTCTCAATCCCAGCCTTTTATAGAGTATTTTTGAGACTAATATTCTAAAGAACATACTGGGAAAACTGATTTAGAGTGACTATTCTGTTGAGAAATGTCAGCAGATAGAAAAATACTCTGATTCTTCAGGAATCTTATTCTTTACTCTTCGAGCATTGGAAAATATAAAGCCTTCATGTTTAGCTTTGTGCACGCCTGCATACCATGGGACCAGGAATACTGGAAAAAATTTTGGTGAATTAACCTTTTGTAGTCAGCTTAGCAAATTAGATTGGCTACCTTGTTCTTGCTAAGAGTAGAAGCAGAAACATCATCTTGGGAGAAATGCAATCTCTTATAATTCAGACTGTTGTTCATAAGATTGCCTGTTTTACTCTGCATGGACACAGATAGTAATCCAATACTCCAGTGGAAAAGTGGAAAGTACTTTAATACCTTTCAATGATGGTTTGATAATGCTGCTCAAAAGACTGGATCTTGAAGGATAACTTAGTAGCATCTCTGATTCTCCCAGAAAAATTCTATGTATGTTTAGGTAATCTTGCTGATCTAGTCACTTAGCTGGTGAATTAATGTTTTTTGCTTTCTTTTTTTCTTCCAGATGTCTTCTGTAAAGTGGAGATGCCCTCCCAGTACTGCTTGGCCTTGCTAGAACTAAATGGAATTGGCTTTAGTACCGCAGAATGTGAAAGTCAGAAACACATAATGCAAGCCAAACTGGATGCAATTGAGACTCAGGCCTATCAACTAGCTGGCCATAGTTTTTCTTTCACCAGTTCAGATGACATCGCTGAGGTTGTATGATGGGAATAAAAAATTTAGAAAAGTCATTTTTAAAGCAAAAACGTGTGTGTGTGTGTGTGTGTGTGTGTGTGTTTCATAAGTGTGTTTACCTAAATACCAAAGATCAGTAAAATAAAACAATCAGTTAACCAGAATACTTTGGAGATAGAATATTCTAACATCTCCTTTGTAAGTTTATACCTATATTTATGAATAGGAAGGTAGTAAAGAAGTATCCTAGAATGTGTGTTCCATAAGGAGATTTGCCTGGAACAGAAGGGGCACCCAGTAAATATTTTTTGTGTGAATGAGATCCATAGTGGTAGTTGTATAATAGTGTAGGTGTTTCTCCATGAAGTTAGTCATTTCATGAACTCTCACTCCTTCTTCACTGCAAAATTAGATATTTTTCTTAGGTGTTAGTGAAAAAGGGATTTTGGGAACGCTCTGCTTTTTTAAACCTACTAATATTTTTATCATCTTAGATAAATTTTGACATAGTTTACTCTTCTCCCCCGCCGCCCCTCAAAAGTTGGTGTTCTCTTCCCTCCCCACACTCCATAAAGGGTGGTTGGGTTGTTTTAGAGGAGTTACCGATACAGGGTGGGTGCTTACTCTTGATATCTTTGAAGTTCTATTGTTATCTAGATGTGATTCAGTATTATAGCATATTGGTATTATAGACTTTAAATCCAGACTTCTTGGGTTTGAATGCTACCTGCTCTATTTATTAATTAACTCCATGACCTTGGACCACTTCATTAACTCTATATCAGTTTCTTCATCAGTAAAATACCTCATGTTAGAAATACCTCATAGAGTTGTGAGGAATAAGCAATAAATGTAAAACACTTAGAACAGTGCCTATCTCATAGTAAGTGTTGTATAAATATTATATAAAGGGCTTACAAATGCCCTCCCCCCCTTTAGCCACAGTTATGTGTTTTTAAAAAATGGGGAACTTTGTTTCTCCTAATCACGTAGTACATTTGTATTGAATTCAGTGGTGTTTTTTGGGGTGTTTTAAAATACTTACTTTTGATTTCTTTAGTCCACAAGTCCCCAAGCCCAGAACCTAGCTTCTACACCTAAAATTACATGGGGAACTTGTCAAAGATATAGAATCTCTGGATATCAGCACAAGTAGGCTTGGGGCAAAGGCAAGAACCAGTACTCTTGTGATTCAGATGGGTGCAAAGGCATGTGGGCCTTAGGCCTAGACCAAACTCTGGCCTAGAATAAAAGTCCTTTGATATTATTGGCTTGTTCTTAGGTCTTCATGTTAAAATGGAAGTTATGTTAAAGGTAATCTAACATTTTCATACATTGATTGTTTTATCCTTGGTGATTTTAAGTTGAATCTTTCAAATAGGCAAGATGTTACTAATCATCTAGAGCTGCAGTGTTCAATAAAGGAGTCACTAGCCACTTATCTCTGTTTCAGTTTAAATTAATTGAAATTAAATAAAATATATCAATTAAGTTCCTTAGTCATGCTAACCACATTACAAGTGTTCAATAGCCGCAGGTGGCTAGTGGCCACTATATTGGACAATACAAATATAGAACAGTTTTATTATTGCAGAAAGTTCTTGGACGGCACTGGTCTTGAGAAGGTATCAGCAAAATATGACTTGCAGGCCAGATCTGGCCTGCCACCTGTTTTTGTAAATAAAGTTTTATTGGAACACAGCTATAGCTGTTCATGTACTTATTGCCTGTGGCTGTTTTCATTCTATAATGGCACAGTTGAAAAGGTGTGACAGATATTTACTGTCTGGCCCTTTGTAGAAAAAGTTTCTGACTCCTGGTCTAGAGGGAAGCATGGGTTAGTAGAAAGAAAAAGGACTTTAGAGTTAGAAGACTCTGGGTTCTAATTCTTAATTCTACTACATTTTGGGCATGCAACTTTGAGCAAGTTTCTCCAACTGTCTAAACTTTGCAGATTTGTCATAAAGTTGTTATAAGGATTGCATGTTAAAGCACCTAGCCTGATGGCTGGCACATAGGAAGTGCTTAATAAATATTAGTGTCTCTTGCTCCCATCCAGTTCAACTCCCTCAGTCACAGATGTGTTAATTAAGACCTGAAGAGAGAATTTATGTGTGAAGTTTTTATAATTAATTCTGAAGGATTCACCAAAAATGGAAGCTTAAGATAAAACTTGAGATCTTTAAATTGTCTTAATTATGATAGGTCTTCCTTCCTGGGGTTGTTGATTTATTGTTATTGTAATAATCTTTCATTTTTTCTATTCAGTTATTTTCTTCTCTCTTCTCTGCTGCCATTCATTTATATACTCTTTGATATGTATATTAGAGTTGCCTGATTAAATACCAGCGCTTGGTTAAATTTGAATTTCAGATGAACAGTGGACAATATTTTAGTATAAGTATGCTCCATGTCATTCAAATTTGACTGGGCATCATGTAATTTTATTTGCTAAATATAGCAACCCCAATCCTTATGTGTGCATACGTTCATATCTATATAACACAGTCTTTGGGCAAGTTAGTTATTAACATCCATAGTAAGCCTCAGTAATTTTCATGCCTAGGACCCCAGTTATTCACACTACTTAAAACTGAAACCAGATTTTTGTTTCTGTCATCACCACTGTTCTAGGGAAACAGGTATATCTTTACTTCCACCCCTGGCCCAACTTGTAGAAAAAATTCTCATGCACAGGGTTTCAATTTTTAGAATTATTATTGGGAAAATAATCCAAGGTTCAATAAATCTTACTGAAAGTATATAAATGAATGAGTAGAAAGAGTAGATAGTGTTCTGAATTGCCTAAATTGGAACCCCTCTAACAAGAACTAGTGAGTTTAAGGTATACATGGGATCTTCCCTCTGACCCACAGCCTGGATCCCTGTTCCGTGTAAGCCTAGTTTCTTCAGTGGGTGCTTACTGGCCACTCCCTAACTTTCATTATTGCTGCATTGGATCAATCACCTTCTCCTGGCTTTTTGTCCAGGGCCTCTCAGGGTCTAGCCTTGTGGTAGTGGAATTAGATGGCTTTTTGGGCCCCTTCCTACTTTAGTGTTCTCTGAGTTTTGTGATCACACAATAGCCACAAAGGCTCCCATGTTTATCCTCTATGGGGCTTAAATGATCAAGTAGCCGCATTGGTTACCACATCAAGGAGTATTTAGGTGAGCTTATAATCAGAGCAACCTAAAGTCGCAATGCCAATAGTTTGTCAGTCGTGCAGCACAGAATATATACATTCTTGTGTTCTTGACTGTTTAAGAGCCTGGTGTTGCTATTAATCTAATACTGACTAAATTAGGGTATGGACAGCCTACTTGACATAAGATTTTATTGCCATTATTTATTAAATGTGATAATTCCAAATTGTCCAAAAAAATTCTTAACAACCCATGTTGCAATGTATAGAATCTTTTCTCGAATAACTTTTTAAAATGTTTTCTGAATGATAATACTTGTGATTTGATTCTTGACTAAAGAAGCATTAATTTCTTGCAGGTTTTATTTTTGGAATTGAAGTTGCCACCAAATGGAGAGAGAAAACACCAAGGCAGCAAGAAAACTTTGGGTTCTACCAGAAGAGGGAATGATGATGGATGGAAGCTAAGGCTGGGAAAACAGTTCAGCACTAGTAAGGTGCTCTTTGGGGCAGTCACAGGGCAGAATCTGAACTACTTTTAGCATTTTGGTGTCCTGAAAGAATGCTGATGAAATCAAGATCCAATGTAGTACACCATTTGAACTTATCCAGACAAAAACAAATTGGTTTTTTGTTCAGCTGCCCACAAACACTATGGAAACATTCCAGCATGGAAAATCTGGATCATAATCTGAGTTAGCAGTTGTGTCCTTCCTATCATTAAAACAGTGTAAAGGTTTGTAGATTCAAACCTTTACCTATATAGACATTAATTATTGATATGCACTACTCTTGGACTTCTAGTATAATATAATTTCTGTCGTTATATGAACATGAACAGAAAGGTATGGAAGAATTTAAAAAATAAGAAGACAGTCAATATAAATAAAAGTTTGGTTTTTTCAATTCCAGAGCAAAATAGTAAGTTTTCCATGCATTTGTTTTGAGAATCTAATCTGTTAATTTCAAAGTCAAATTGAATCACAACCCATGGAAACTGTATACATGGGACAAAAGAGAGAAAGCCTTAATTTTATACTTTTACTGAATGAATTATCAATGGAAAATAAGGATAGAAAGTACAGCCACAACAGCCATGGAGAGAGCAGTCCAAGTTGCCATTCTGTAGAATTTTGACCATAATATTATTAATTATGACTTGCCTGCCCCGGGGAAGTTTCCACAGCTTCATTCTGTAGCAAAACTTTTTATTTAATTGCATTGGCCCTTTTACCTTACAAGTTTTTGTTCCTTAATGGTTCATTGAATGTCTGTAGCATGGAAAATTCAAAGTTTTAAAAATAAATTTCCTTGATACAAAGACTATGAAAGTATTATGGCAAAAAGAAGGAAAAAAAAAGACTGGGAAACTTACAATCACATGAGCAATGGAGGAGGAAAATATAAAGGAAAGAGATGATGTAAACAATTGGGTGGGGTGTGGGGAAGCAGCTGTTTTACTAAGTTGACATCTCATTGATTTTTTTTTTTAATAGTAGATGTAAATTGACATTACTCAACATTAACATGTTTACATTTTATAATCTATAGTTATTATAGATTTATCATTATGGTGATTTCCAAAAAACCCAAATAGTAATTTTATAATAGTAAAGTTGAGTTTAGATACAGGAGTTATCAAATTTAGTTTTGAGATTATATTGTTTACTTAAAAGAGATTCTAGTTTGCTATGGAATTTGGACAAGAATCTGATCCTACTTTATTATAATTCTTTGGCAGGATGTTTTAAATAAATTAAGGGCATTACATCCTTTACCAGGCTTGATATTAGAGTGGAGAAGAATCACTAATGCTATTACCAAAGTGGTCTTTCCCCTGCAGCGGGAAAAACGTCTGAATCCTTTCCTTGGAATGGAAAGAATCTATCCTGTATCACAATCACACACTGCTACAGGTAATGAGAAATCTTAAGTATGGATAATATCCAGTTTTGCAAAAAAAAATTCATATGTAATATTTGCTTATGACGACCAAGGAATTCAAGTGTTGATCATTGGGTTCAGTGAAGTTCTATAAACATTTATGAAACGCATACTACATCCAAACCATAGGTGAATATCAGGTAGATAAAGAGATGAAATTTAGTAAGATAACAGTTCCTGCTTTCATATACTGTATAGAGTAACTTGGATGTCTGAGATTGGATGAGAGTATGGCCAGGAATTAAATATTTATTTGAGTCAGTGATCTTATCTAATTTCAGTCCCAGCCCTATTCTGAATCTCTTAAGAGTCTCTCCAAGTTGAATCTAAGTAGGCCTGTGCGGTAATAAGGGAGTGTCTTACTTTACTCAATCGGAAAAGAAAGGTGTAGAGTCCTTTGCATGTCTTTTGGCCCTCTTGGGATCAGTATGCATGTAATCTCATGAAGAAAAAAAAGCATTCTTTTTCTAGGTAGTGCACAACTTCACATATTTGTCAAATGCAATGTGCAGTGGAAGAAAGGGCAGCATTAACTCCTTCATAGAGGGAGCATTTTAGTTTGGTGGTATAGAATGTGGACTTTGATATCACATTTTCACAAGGTTTGAATCTTGGTGCTGAGAATCTTTAGACAAGGTACTTAACCTTTCAGTGCCCAAGTTTCCAAATGTATAAAACAAGATAATAACAGTCCTACCTCACTGGGTCATCCTGAGGATTAAATAGATCAGTACATGTAAAGTGTTTAGAATGATGCGTGGTACATTATCAGTTGTTGCTGTTATTGAGGACGGGGGCACCGTGAGGAGCTGCTTTTCTCTTTGCTTGCTTAGTCTCTGTTCTAAACAATTCCTCTTCCTTCTCCCCATTTAGCTAACCTCTTGGTACTTCTTGCCTATTTCTTGCCCTGTTTTAAGTTTCATTTTGAAACATATGCTAATGCTGTAAACTTATGTAAAATAAATCCTTGTTGGTGAAAAAACAATCAACCTAGAGTTTTCAAAGCTTTTGCACATTTATTTGTTGCTTGTAAAGCAGAAAGTCATCAATTCCTTGTTTTCCTGATTGTTTTTCATTATACTATGCCTACATTTAAAGAATATTTTAGAAATACAAGCTTACCTAAGTATAGTAAAGCCCTTTCATTATTAGAATTAATCTTCATGAAGCTATATTCATGTTTTGTAATTTACTTTTGCCATTTTATTTGTCTACCAGTGTTACCTCATTAATTCAAACACTAGACCTGAATATTAAGTATTGATATTATCATAGAAGAGAAGACAGTGTGCTGAGGCAGAAAGAGACTTGGATTCTTTCCTGTGCTATTTGTTAGCTTTATAAAATTGATTAGGCCATTTAATGCTTATAAGTGTAATAATATCTACCATTAATTGAACACTAATTTTTGCTAAAATCAAAATAACGAGGATATAGTATCAGGAGTTTATTCAGAAAAACAGTATCTGAGATACTTAAGATCTCTGATTCATCTAAAGAAGATGGAATTACATACAGTAGCTAGTAGAGAGCCTGTTAGAATGAAGAGTATCATAAAACAGGATTTTTTTGTCACTGTATGTGTATGATAAAAACTGCAGTAGCAGTCAGTTACCCGAACTTTTTGAACAACACCTGTGTGTTTTTGAAAAATTCATCCAATAAATAAATAAAATGTAAAATATTTGGGGGAAATTAAAGGCCATAAGCATTAAATCAAATAGCTTTCTGTTTCCTAGAAAATGTACTAGCCACCTGATTCTAGTTTCTAGTCATGTCAGTGCTACCTACCATTATTGATTCTTGTGATAAGTGATGAGGAGGAGGAGGAAAACTGGCCAGGTGATATCTAGAAAGTAACGTTCTAGTCACCATCTCTCACTACTACTCCATCTCCTGCATCCTGTGGCCTAACTCCTGTGGCCCCAGTTGTCCCTGTTCAGCACTCAGTTGCTCTTCTGCTTCAGATCCTCTTTTCTGTATCTTGTTTGTTCCTGGCTTTTAAAGGCTTCGACAGTCATTTCTCCTAAGATCCATTTGATTTGTCTTTTACTCATTTGTATAACAGCTAGCATTTTATAGTGCTAACTTCTGGTACTCATTTTAGCGTAGAAATAGTATGATATATCATATTCTTATCATGGGATTGTTTCTGTAGAATGAGGTTAATTATAAAACACTGTATTGTAGCTGATTCATATATTCACTTATATTACGATTGGTCTTCTACTTGTTATTTTTAGACACATGAACATAATAAAGTGTATTTCATTTAAATTTAGTTTAACAATAACAGAGCATGCATTTTTAGGATAATTCAGAAATGGTATTCATGTTAAAGTAAATGTCAGATTTCCCCTCTTCCCTTTCCCCCCCCAATTTTATGTCTTCATTCTGCTTGATTTTAGGACGAATAACCTTTATAGAACCAAATATTCAGAATGTGCCAAGAGATTTTGAGATCAAAATGCCAACACTAGTAGAAGAAAGCCCACCTTCCCAAGCCCTAGGCAAAGGCCTACGTCCTATGGGCAGGTAGACTCTATTTCTCTTTATTTGGGTTAATATACTTTTGGGAGTATGAATGGCTCAGAAATAGCCTATTGGACAAATAATGAAATCAGTTTAATTTTCTGTTCCAGGCATACACATTTCTATTCTATTTCAAATCCTGAGTCTGTCTATAAAGAAGCTAGTTGATGGCAAAAAGCTGAAAATCTGGGTCACTAATTAAATCAACCAGCACTATATGCTTGTTTAAGTCAAATACTAAAGGGACAAGTTTAGCAGTGTCTGGAACATCCCCCTTCCTGCCCTCTTCATATGCTCACAAAAGGAAGAAAAAGCACAGATCATTTATATTAGATATGGTCAATGAGATTTACTGAATTGAGTGAAACAGTTTGTGGGAAAGGTTATTACAGAAATACCTTCCTGTTTAATTGAAGGTTTGCTGAACGAGGTCTAGTATATTTGTTAAGCTTTAAAGTGTGTTTCAAATAAGGTTTTTAAATTTCTTAGATGGAAATATTGACTTACTGAAAAATTCAGACCATTTTCATATATTTAAGACTACTTCATGTCCAGCTGATGATGTTTTTCGCACAACAGAGGAGGAAAAAAGAAGGGTTGTGGCCTGAACCTCAGGCACCAGGCAAAGATGGAGGAGAGAGCCTCAGACAGAGGAATGCCGTTTTCAGTTAGCATGAGACATGCCTTTGTGCCTTTCCCAGGTAAGGTGACCGATGATAGTTTTTGAGCTTCTTTTTGCTGTGGGAATGGTTTTCAAAGCACTGATAAAGCCTGATTTATGAATAAGACTCAGAAGAATACATTAGTTCCTCCATCTTCCCTCTCTTTGGTGGAGCCTGTTTTTCCCCTTCATGTTGCCAGGTTTATAACAGTCAGTCATTATTGTCTTCATGATCTGCTCTGTGGGAAACCTCTGTGCTGTTTGCTCAGCATCCTGCTGAAATCATGTAATCCGTAATCCTGGGTCATTGTAAACCTTTTTGCAAAATCCAGTGAATTTTGTTAGTTGTCATCCTCTTTGACTTCTCTATAGCATTTGTCACTCTGTTAACCCTCTCTTTCCTCAATTTCTCTCCCCCTCGACCTCTAAGGACACAATTTTTTTTTTTTGGTCTCTTTCTAACTTGTTTTGCTCTTTTGTTTCTTCTCCACTTCTCCCCACTGCTGCTTCCTATTGCAGGGGGTAACCCTCAAGGCTATCTGACTTCTGTGTGACCTCTCCTCAGTACTCGTCATCAAAACATTTGGAAGTCATGATCTATCTCCCAGATCATCCCTATTATTTGTATACATATTTGCTCTTTTTACCACCTGGCAGCTCTGGGTGAGTGCAGTTAACCAGCTGAATTTATTTGAATTCTGTCAGAAATTTATATTCCAAGGGTGAATTCAGGTCTATGATAGTATAACCCATTTGGCAATTTTCAGCTTTGCTTTTTAAATATGAACTACCAGCATTTTACCATTGTAACTATATTTAAGTATTCAGTTCTGTGGCATTAAGTACATTCACATTGTGGTGCAGCCATTACCACCATCCATCTCCAGAACTTTTTATCATCCCCACCTGAAACTCTGTACCCATTAAATATAACTGTCCCCCTGGACTCCCACAGCCCCTGGCAACCACCATTCTATTTTCTGTCCCTATAAATTTGACCACTCGAGATCATATAATATTTGTACTATTGTGCCTGGCTTATTTCACGTAGCATAATGTCTTCAGGGTTTATTCATGTTGTAGCAATTGTGTCAGAATTTCTTTCTTTTTTAAGGCCAAATAATATTTCATGATATTTATTTATTCTTACCTAAATAACAAAACTGTGTTTAACACAACAATATTTTATACTGATTTTGTTTAAAATTTTAAAATTAATTTAAATTAAATGTATATGGATTTAACCTGAAAATTTCTGCCATTTAAATGTAGTGTTCAGTTAACTATCTAAAATAACTCTTGATGGTGTTTATCCCAGGAATGCAAGGATTCTTCAATATTTTTTTTTTTTTTTTTGCGGTATGCGGGCCTCTCACTGCTGTGGCGTCTTCCGTTGCAGAGCACAGACTCCGGATGCACAGGTTCAGTGGCCATAGCTCACGGGCCTAGCCGCTCCGTGGCATGTGGGATCTTCCCGTACCAGGGCGTGAACCCATGTCCCCCGCATTGGCAGGCGAACTCTCAACCACTGCGCCACCAGGGAAGCTCCTCTATTATCTTTTTAACTCTATATCTTAGATACTTTAGAGTTTACAATATGCATCACATCACAGTCTAGCTTCAAATAATTTTATACCACTTCATCCATAACGTAAGGAGTCTTTTTCCATTTCCCATTTTTTGTAATACGTTTAACTTCTATGATTATTATAAACTTTGCTATGTAGTTTTTTTTTTTTGCTGTAAACAGTTATGACCTTTCAAAGAAATCAAGAAACAAAAGTGTCTTTTCTGTCTGTTCACTTTTTTACCCTTCCTGGCACTCTTTGTTCTTTGAAGTAGACTCAAGTTTCCATCTGTTACCAATTTTCTTTACCCAGAGTACTTCTTTAAGGTTTTTTGTGTAGTGCAGTTCTACTGACAGTGATTTCTCTTAGCATTTCCATGTCTAAATTTCTCTATTTTATCCTCACTTTTGTAAGATTTTTTAATTTGACATAGATTTATGGGTTTATAGTCCTTCTCTTTCAGCACTTTAAATATATATTTCCATTAGCTTATGGTTTGCATTATTTCTGATGAGAAGTACACCACTATTTTTCTTGCTATTCTTCCAAGCATAATATATTTTTTCCCAGGATGCTTTTTTGATTTTTTAAATTTGTTATTCAGTTTTAGCAATTTGATTTGGGTGTGAGTCTCTGGGTGGTTTTTTATGCTTTACTATTTGGGCTTTTGAGTTTGCTGAATTTCCTGAGTCCACTTAGGTTTTTTTTTCTTTCATCTTCTTAATCTATGTGCTTATATTTTTCATTAAGTTTGGAACATTTTCAACCATTATTTCTTATAATATTTTTGTCCATATTTTGCCCTTTTTTCCTATTACTCCAAATATACATGTGTAATACCACTTAGTATAGTCCCACAGATCACTGAAACTTTTTTTCTTCTTTATTCCCCTCTTCATTTTTTTAAACTCTGTACTGCAATGGATATTTTCTATTGACTGTTTTAATGTTCACTGATCTTTTTTTCTACAGTGTCTAAATGCTGTTATATCCTTTTAGTGAATTTTGCATTTCAGATATTGTATTTTCAGTTTCAGAATTTTAAGTTTTTGTATAGTTTTCATTACTTTATTGTAATTCACTATTTGTTCCATCATTATTTTTATATTTCTTTAAATTCCATCATCGCTGTAATTTCTGAGTCATTTTTCTATTGACTGAATTTTCTCCTAGTCAGAGTTACATTTTCCTGGTTCTTCATATATCTAGTATTTTTTTTATTGTATGCGGAACATTATGGGTACTACATTGTTAACTCTTTGGATTTTGTCGTCTTCATTTATAGCATTTTCTTCTGGCAGGCAGTTAATTTACTTTCACATCAGCTTGATCATTTTGAGTCTTTTAAAACTTTGTGAGGAGACGTTTAGAGTAGCCTTTACTCTAGGGCTAGATTAACCATCATTGTAAGGTTTGGCCTTACTGCGGTCTCTACTTTGTGCTCAAGTTGTTCAGCAGGATTTCTCCACTCAGTCTGGTCAGAGCTTGAACATCTTTCAACATTCAAGAGTATGTTGTTCAAGTAGTTCAGCTGATAGCTGAACTTTGATAATAGCTATTTCTTTAGTGTTCTTTGCCTGGTTCTCTGAACTTTCTCCCTGCACAGTTTAGTATTTGGTCAAAAATCCAAAGGGATTGCTGTGCATATTTCTGGTGATCCTTTTATGCAAAGTTCCTTTCTCTCCAAATTTCACAAGTTCTAGCAGCCTCAGCAGGCCCAAATTACACTTTCTTCTTCCAGCTCAGAGACCACAGTGCTTTGTTTCATCTCTTTCCCTGCGCTGCCTCCATTCAGAAACTTGAGACAGTTGCATGGCTCCTCTTATCTCCCCTCTCCTTCCCCTTTCTCAGGGATTGTAGTCCTGTATTGCCTATTGTCCAACATCTGAAAACTGTTATTTCATATAGTTTGTCCAGTTTTATTTTGTTTAGGGCAGAAAGGCCATAAAAATTGTGGTCATTTGTTTCAAATCAGTATTTATATATTTTTGAATTGGTTATTCGTTCACATAGTTCAGAAATCAAAATATTTAAAAGGTATAGATTGAGAAACTTTGCTTCCTTCCCTGTCCTAGCTACCCTGTTATGTATAACTCTTATAGTTAATTACATATTTGAGTTTCTTATATATCCTTCCAGTATTTCTTTATGCAGATACAAGCAAATATGAATACATACTATTTTCTTCCTCTGTTCTTACACAAGCATAAGCATTCTGTATACACTGTTGTTTGCTTTGTTTTTTTGTTTAATATTTTTATGCTGAAGACTTGTGATTATCAGTAAAGAAATTTGAACGTAAGCCAGTTTAATCTGTGTGCAGATAATCTTTGCAGCAGCCTGTGGGCTTGTTTACTGAGTCACAGAGTAAAAAGCCTGTTTAATTTTGATGGATATTGTCAAATTGCCATCTAATGGGACACAGTTACCATTTACTTCCAAGTAACAATGTATGAGTGTTTCTTTCTCCACAGCCTTGCCACAGAATGTGCCATCCAACCTCTGGATTTTTACAAGTAGAAAAGAATTGTTTCTTGTTATAGAGTTAATTTGCATTTCTTTTATTGTGAATGAAGCTAAGCATTCTTCAATAGGTTTAAGATTCTTTTGTTTTTATTAGTTCTGTGAATTGCTTGTTTATATTTTGTTCTTGATTTATAGCACCTCTTTTATACAATATAGCAATGAGTCCTTTGTGATATCAGTTGCAAATATTTTTCTACTTTTTCTTTAACTGTGCTTTTGCTTGTTCTATTTTGTTTTTGCCATGCATATCCAGTCATTTCTAGTCCATAGATAAATTATTTGAATCCTCTTAATTATTTGAATACTCTTTTTCACATACAGGCCACTTGACCTTTTTTTGTTGAGCAAGTTTATTTTCAAAGCAGAGCACACATTTCTCTCCACACCCCTTAAAATGTCAGCACACATTAGAAACCAGTTTCTTTATTCACTCATTCATTCATTCCTTCAACAACCATTTGTTAAGGACCTATTAGGTACCAGGAATTGTGCATTTCTGTAGAATGCAAAGGAAGATTGTCTCCCATCCCTAATGGCTCAGTGTTACGTGGGAGAGGCATGAAAGAACCATTTTAGATTATGTATCAGTGCTATAGGAACACTGAGGAAAGCACTACCACAGTGGTTAACGGGCAGAGGTCAAGGGTGGCTTTACATATATTACATATCCTTGAAAGCTAAGCAAAAAATTTTTACATGTTACAGAGCTGAATTGCATCATATTAAGAGCAAGGTTTTAGCTTTTTTTGATTTGAGCTTTTTTACATGATCTCACGGTTGTATGTTGGAACTAAATTTCTGTCATCCTGTTCAGTGTTATAAAACTTGGTTTTGTCTTTGTACCGACTTTTCTAAAATCATTTCTGTTTCAGGTGGTTTAATATTAGCTGCTGATTACTCTCAACTTGAGCTGAGGATCTTAGCTCATTTATCCCACGATCATCGTCTTATTCAAGTACTAAACACTGGAGCTGATGTTTTCAGGAGTATTGCAGCTGAATGGAAGATGATTGAGCCAGAGTCTGTTGGGGATGATCTGAGGCAACAAGCAAAACAGGTGGTCTTTACTGAACATGTTTAACATAAATGAGGAGAATTTTTACGATTTAAAAAAAATTTTTTAAACTATCTCAATCATTTGTGGTTGAGGAGTGATTTCTCCCTCTTTGGATTTTTCACAACGTTCACCTGAGCCTGTCTCATGGTATTCATATTTTCCTTTGTAGAGTCAATAGAAGGAATCAGGTAGAGTTAGTCCGAGCCTACTTAGTTCTGGGAAATTTATATGCATTAGTGGTAGATACTGTGGTGGTGGTGGTAGATATTGTGTGTGTGTGTGTGTGTGTGTGTGTGTGTGTGTGTGTATATTTTTAAAATCTCTTTCTAGTCTGTAAGCACACATATATTTATCTTTTTATATTCACACGCATTGAGCCATGGTGCCTTTTATAGAAGGATGCTCCCTGAATGTTTGTTGAAAAATAAATATTGCTGAGCTGCGGATTATAATCAATAACTATTAGCTTTTTAGTTATTTTAAGAGTTATTTATTATTATTTTTAAAAATAAATTTATTTTATTTATTTATTTTTGGCTGTGTTGGGTCTTCGTTGCTGCTCACGGGCTTTTTCTAGTTGCGGTGAGCGGGGGCTACTCTGTTGCGGTGCATGGACTTCTCATTGCAGAGGCTTCTCTTGTTGCGGAGCACGGGCTCTAGGTGCGCAGGCTTCAGTAGTTGCGGCACACTGGCTCTGTAGTTGTGGCTCACGGGCTCTAGAGCGCAGGCTTGGTAGTTGTGGGGCACGGGCTTAGTTGCTGCGCGGCATGTGGGATCTTCACGGACCGGTGATCGAATCCATGTCCCCTGTATTGGCAGGCAGATTCTTAACCACTGCGCCACCAGGGAAACCCAGCTTTTTAGTTTTTTGAGGCCATTAGTTAGCTAATCTGCCTGTAAAACTTCATACTGCCCTTGGACTTTTCACATAGGCCCATATTAGTTCCTACTCCTGGATGACTGTTGGGCACAGGGAAAATCAAAGGCCACATTCACACTGTTCCCTGGCCTAAATTAACAACTGATACTCGTTTATCACATGACCTGTGGGAAATCTGATGCCCTTTTCAAGAGAGCAGGATTGTTGGCTGAGGTAAAGGCACACCACTTTTAAGATCCTGCTTTACTAGTTTTGCATTTACACTTCTTGTTACTCACAGCTGTGATTCTTGACTGGCTCATTAGGCATGAAACACTTCCTCTCACCACTGCCTGTTTAGCACCAACACTTGTTTCTTCCACTATTTAGAAAGCCAGTTTTGTCTTCTCTATCTAATCCTCTCAGATTAAATCCTGCATTTAGCAAGAATCAAACCCTAAGTTAAATAGGTAATAGTCCAATATTTAATCCTCGTAGTAAGTACACGAAATAGGTTTTATTATTATTATTCCCATTTTACATAGGAGGAAACCAAGGCACAGAAAGTTAATAGTTTGCTTAAGGTCATATAGCTATAAGTGGTGGAGCCAGGATAAGTTCAGAATGACAGAACTTAGACATTCTGACTCCATAATCTAAACATTTATACACTGATGATAGCTGCCTCTATTTAATAAGTTCTTGCATGATTTAATAGTGTTTATGATATACCAGTTTATTTTTCTTGAATCGTCATGCACTGAACCATCTAATCTAGATCTCAGTCTTGCTGAGATATCAGCTAGCACTAAGTAATATCTGAATTAATAAAAAAAAATGTAAAAAGACCTAAAAGGAAAAGAAAACAGGAGTGAAAAAACTCCCTCTCAATGTAATTAAAAAAAAATATTTTGGGAAGTATTTTGGATTTTGATAATCAACTTTTGCAAGTTATCTTTTTAAATTTTATTTAACAATATTTATATGATCTTGCTTTATGTCAGGTGGTATCCTACACACACACACACACACACACACACATATATAAAATAACTCATCTAATCCTAACTCATGATGTAGGTATTACTGTCCTCATTTTATAGTTGAAGAAACTGAGATACAAGGTAGATTGTGCAAGATAACACCTCTTGTAAATGGTGGAACTAGGATTTGAACCCAGGCAATACTTATTACTATATCAGTTTCTTTATTGACCTATTTAGACCATTTTCCTCCACTACTCCCAAAATTTTCTCAAAAGTTTGTGTTTAACCCAAATGAATTCTGCAGTTGTGGGATTTCAGGTGGCTGTGAGATGAAGAGGATATTTATTTCCAATGACGTCCTCCCTATTATGAAGCCATGTAGTCTACTCTTCTGCTTTTTTAGTGCTATTCAAAGGTGAGGAGAGGAATGTTTGTAATGCTTCTCTTTCCTGACTCCTAGGCACTTCTTTAAGCAGCAGTTAATGAAGTATTATGAGGAGTAGAAAGCTTCTCTGAAGAGTTCTGGATAAATGACAGTCAGAAATATTTCCTTTTAAACTACTAGGGTTATTTTCTTAACACACACACACTCATATTCATTCATATTCTGCCCCTTCTTCTCTTTCTCCCCGCACCTCAAAAAGTATTGCTAAAAGGCAGTAAAAGCGCTCACTGGATATCAGCTTCTATGGATCTAACCCACCAAAGCAAATTTAATCATTTCTTTGACTCACTATGAAAAGTTTACCAAATCTCAATCCTAATGAACTTTTTATGTTTGCATTTTATGTAGTTATGACCTATAATTTACTTACTGAGTGTGATGAGTCCCTTTCAGATTTGCTACGGAATCATTTATGGAATGGGAGCTAAATCTTTGGGAGAGCAGATGGGTATTAAAGAAAATGATGCTGCTTTTTACATTGACTCCTTCAAATCCAGATATACCGGTAAGGAAGCATTGAATGTTAATTATCTTCTAGATACTATTCTTCTCAACTCTCTTTCCATATTATATTTTTAAAAATTTGTGTTACAGAATTTTCTATTAACAGAAGTTTTCATCAAGCATTGTTGATTAAATAACATCAACCTTACTTAGAGATGTGCTTTTTTCATAAAAGTAGGGACAGAAATGGAATAGCAAAATGAAGTTGATGTATATGCTACTGTGTCGTTGTGAAAATCTTATAAAATCTAGGAATTGTCCTGTGCTTTAGGTTTACATAGCTTTATCTTGAAACAGTAAACCATTGAGCAAATGTACCAGAAACTGTGAGAGAAAAATTGCTTTTATAGAGCAGTTTGAATATCACCATTTTAAATTCTCTCTTCTTTTGGCAGTTTATTAAGGTAATTTGCACACAATAAAATTCACCTTTTTTAGTTGTATAGTTCTATGAATTTTGACAAATGCACGCAATCATACTGTCTACATTACAGCTGAGGTATGGAACCATCACCTCATCATCTCAGAGAGTTCCTTTATGCCCCTTTGTAATCAACCCTGTCCCCGGTCCCCAAAAAGAAAAACTTTTATTCACACATGACATGATCTTGTACATCGAAAATCATGTGAATTCAACAAAAACAACTACTAGAACAAATAACTAAATTTGGCACAGGTTCCCACCATACAAGGTCAGTTTGTAAAAATCAGTTGTATTTTTTTTTTTTTTCCTTTTTTTGGCCATGCCAGCATGGCATGTGGGATCATAGTTCCCGACCAGGGATTAAACCCATGCCCCCTGCAATGGAAATGCAGTGTCTTAACCACTGGACCACTAGGGAAGTCCCTGAATCAGTTGTATTTTTATATACTAGCAATAAACAATTAGTGAATGAAGTAAAAATAAAACCATTTACAACAACATCAAAAAACATGAAATACTTGGGATAAATTTAACAGAGTATATGCAAGACTTTATTGAAAACTCCAAAGCAATCCTGAGGGAAATTGAAGAATACTTAAGTAAATGTGAGGTTTACCATGTTAATTTATTAGAAGGCACAATATTGTTATGATCACGGTTCGCTGTAAATTGTTCTATAGATTCAGTGCATTTCCAATCAAACTATCATTAGACTTTTGTGTCAAATTTGACAAGCTGATTCTAAATTTATATGGAAATTCAAAGGGCCTGGAATAACTAGAATAATTTGGGGGGGGAAGTACAATGTTGATTATTTACACTCCTTGGTTTCAAAATTTATTATAAAGCTACAATAATCAAGATAGGTATAAGGGTAGATGCAGGGAACAATGAAACACAATAGAGCATCAGGAAATAGACCTATACATATATGGTGAATTGATTTTCAACAAAGTTGCCATAGTAATTCAATGGGGGAAAGATGGTCATGTCAACAGTTGGTGCCAGAACAACTGGATACCAGTATGGAAAAAAAAATGAACTCTACTTTATCTCATACTATATTCAAAAATTAACTTGATATGAACCACAGACCTAAAAGTAAAAACTAGAACTATCAATCTTGCAGAAGAAAAGGGAGAGGAGCTTTATGACATTGAGGTAGGCAACAATTTCTTAGGTGATAATAACACTGAATTAGTCATAAAAAATAAATATTGATAAAAGACACCATAAAGAAAATATAAAGTCAAGCCACAGACTGAGAGGAAATATTTATAGTTCCTATTATCTAACAAAGGACTTGCATCCAGAATACATAAAGAACTCTTACAACTCAATACTAAGAAAGTAAATCATGCAATAAAATAAAGTTCAAAAATTTGAACAGACACTTCACAAAAGAAAATATGTGAATAACTACATCAAGTGTTATCGTCATTTGTTCTCAGGGAAAAGCAAGTTAAAACCACAAAGAGATACCATTATAGAAACATTAGAATGCTAAAATTTAAAAACAGTGTGTCTCTTTTACATTGCTGATTGGTTGTAAAATGGTACAACCACTTTGGAAGACACTATGGCTCTTTCATATAAAGTAAAACGTACACTTAACTGTATGATTCTGCAATTCTACTATTGGATGGTTGCCCAAGAAAAATGAAAACATATGTCCAAAGAAAGACTTGTATGTGAATGTTATAGCAGTTTTATTCATAACAGCCAAAGACTGGAAGTGTTAAACAACAAAAATCCTAGTGAGTAAATTAAAAAACTTTTTTCCCCAGTTTTATTGAGTTATAATTGACACACAGCACTTTATAAGTTTAAGGTGTACAGCATAATCACTTGACTTACATACATCATGAAATGATTACCACATAGATTTAGTGAGCATCCGTCATCTCATATTGATACAACATTAAAGAAATAGAAAAAAAAGATTTTTTCCTTGTGATGAGAACTCTTAGGATTTGCTCTCTTTTTAACAGTTTTCATATATAACATTCAACAGTGTTAATTAGCTGTATCGTGTTGTACATTTCATTCCTAGTACTTATTTATCTTATAACTGGAAGTTTGTACCTTTTGACCACCATCACCCATTCCCTCTCCTCCCACTCCCCACCTCTGGTAGCCACAAATCTAATCTTTTTCTATGAGTTTGTTTTTGAAGTATATTTGAACTACAAACTATGTTAACTCCTAGTATACAACACAGTGATTTGATGTTTCTATACATTTCAAAATGGTCACCATGGTAAGTCTAGTTGTCATCTGTCACCATACAAAGATATTACATAGTTATTGACTATATTCCCCACACTGTACATTTCATACTTGTGACTCATGTGTTTTGTAACTGAAAGTTTGTGCCTCTTAGTCTCCCTCACCTATTTTTCTCCTCCCCCCAACTCCCTCCCCTCTGGCAACCATCTGTTTGTTCTCTGTACCTATTACTCCATTTCTTTATCAACTGAGTAAATTTATTAAAGATCAAATTGGCTTTATTCAATGATTCATGAATCGGGCAACATCCCATCTAGCACTAGAAAGGAGCTCCACCGAACTGTAGAAGAGGAAAGTTTTTTAAAGGCAGAAAGGGGGTAGGGGGATAAAGGAAATATTAGCAAAGAATGCATTGTTTCAGGCAAGGTCACTCTCCTAAGGGGAATGGAAGGGCCTATTGGGCAGATAACCTCACTAGTCCTGACCATGTAATACCAGGTTGACTGGTTAAAGGTTACATTCCTGGGGGTGTTGAGGCTGCAATTTGGTTAGGTAATAAGTCTTAGTTTGCTGACATAGGGTTTAGCACAAGTGACTCCATTTTGGCCCTGCTGTCTCCTTTTTAACAGGAACAAATATCTGTCAACAGGATTATGGATAAACAGATTTTGGTATATCTCATCAATGGAATGCTACTTAGCAAGAGAAGGCAGACACAAGTGAGAACATACAGTGTAATTTATGAAATTCAAGAACATGAAAAGGATAGAGTGTAATAAAGTAGATCCATTAGTGTTTGAGGCTGATAATGGGGAGCTGACTGTGAAGGTGATTAAAATGTTTTGTATCTTGTAGTGGTTGTTAGAGGGGTGTATATGTTTGTTAAAATGCATCAAACTGTTCACCAGAAGTGGGTGCCTTTTATTGTATGTAAATTATATCTCAACTTTGTTTATTGTATGTAAATTATACCTCAGCATTGATTGTTTTTTTAAAGTAGTTCTTGCAATCTCTGACTATTTGAAGGCTTCCTACAGGAGTCAGGTAAGATAATTCATAGAGGTGTAGTCTCTTAAATCTCATCCTTTTCTTTGCTCTTTACTCAGCAGTATCACAGTAATTCCTGAAGAGAAGATGAGAGCCTGATTGCTTTCTGAAACTCCTATGCTAGTAGTCAGATATCACCAACAGCTGCACTTGGCAGGGTTTCTCCCCTTCCTTTCACCCACAATCTGTGCCAGCCACACAATATAAATCCTCAAATGAGGGGTTTTAATTGGGAGGCATTAGTGTTTATTACTTAGGATGAGCAGAGCTGTGAGAAAGCAGAAATTGCACAAAAGAATAAAGATAGATTAGCAGTCTCTGTACTTAAATGTGTTTTAAAGAGTATAGAAAAAGAATGTTCCAGGAGAGAAGAACCTCTCTAGCTCAGAGACAGGAATGGGCAATGAAGAGACTGGCCCATCTGAAGCAAAGAGTTCATCCTGGAGAGTCGTAAGACCTAATAACGGACCTATATAGCAAAGGATGAATGCTGGTATAGGGACTATGAATGTGTTTGAGTAATATACTATATGTAGTCTTTTTGAATTTTAAGAAGTGAGTTGTTTAAGTTTCTAATAAAATATTACAACTTCATGCATTAGTTTCAGTTAGGTCCTATTTGAATCATAGCATAGATGGTAACAAGGAGCTGTTGGAATGTATTAAGCCTGGTAAAGATAAGCTCAAAGAGTAAAAGAGGGTTAGTGTGATCAAAGAACAGAACCCTGTGAAAAGTAGCATGGAGTAGTCTTAAGGTCCTGTAATAAAACCATCTAGGTTTTAGTACCTGCTCTGTTGTTCTGGAGTTTAGTTTTGTATTTTTTGTTGTTGGTGATGGTGGTTGAAAAACAGAGATTATGTCATTTCTAAAGTCCCTTTTGTTTCTAACTTTCATAGCTATATGAGGTGATGAGTGTTAATTAAATTTATTGTGGTAATTTCACAACATATGTATATGTGCTGCCTAAGCGAGCACTATTTCACAATATATGTAAAGCAAACTGTCATGCTGTACAGTGATGTGTATAAGTTATTTCTCAATAAAACTGGAAGAAAAAGTGAATGAAAGTTTATATGCAAAATTTTGATGATGTGATATTAATGTTAATCATGGTGAAGTTTTGGTATATTTCACTATATTGAAACTAGTGAGTGAGATTAAGGATGGACATTGGTTGTAATTGTTTCTTCATTTTCTTTGTAGGGATTAATCATTTCATGAGAGAGACAGTGAAGAATTGTAAAAGAGATGGATTTGTTCAGACCATTTTGGGAAGGCATAGATATTTACCAGGAATCAAAGACAACAACCCTTATCACAAAGCTCACGTATGTTGAAATTTCTCTGGATTTTTAACTTAGTATTTTAAATTAAATTTTTAACTTTAATGACATGTACTTTTTCAACAAAGACTGAACCCTGCTAATGTTCCTTTTAGAGATCACTAGCATATTAATAGGATCTTCTATTTTATTAAGGACTTCTGAAGTGATGGTACATGCCAGTATTTGCTGAACACAGTCTCTATAGGAAACTAATGGAAATATGAGTTCACTTAGTAATATTTCAGTTAAAGATGTTCTGTTTTAGTAAGCCAATTATTTATTAGCTTTGGTAATAAGTTATATAAAAACAATTCTTACATTTGCTAATTGTTCTTTGTTTCAGATATCTATACTAATTTGTCATATTACACCAGATTGCATTGTCTTCAGAGATTAGCCAGTCATTGAATTGTGGTATTTTTTGGTTCATTCCTTTTGTTTATTTATTTTAAAAGCGCTGGCTCATCAGAGGTTGTTATTAGGATACCCCAAATATTAAAGAAGATATTAAAATGATATTTAATATCATTCAAAAGATGTATTGATGGTATTTACTCAAATTATGATTGAAATCTCTTTCTGAAATCATTGGGATCCATAAAAGTGTATCTACACTTTTTGTGTATCTGAGCATTTAAATTTCTGTTATAGTCCAAACCTTCCTATTTTAACTGGTTGTATTTTGCCCTTACTCCATACTTTTGTGTGTCAGTGCCCACTACACATTGTATGTAATGAAAATATCCAGCCCCCAAATTGCTAAACTACTGTCTTGAGCTAGAATCTCTCAGAGCAATAATGCTCTTAGGGACCATGGAGGAATAGTTGGGGTTTTGTTACTTCTTCACTCTCTCGCCTCCCATATATCCACATACAGATGTCAGATATTTATCAGCCTTTTATCATATCTCCAAGTGAAGTAGGCACTGTAGTTGTTGCACTAGGAAAAGTAAGTCTTAAAATGTATTGGAAGAGATAAAGCAAACTAAAAAAATATAAAAGTAGCATGTATACTCAGTTATTTAGGCTTCTAGAGGAGATAGGACTTAAACAGATTCTTGAAGACTATTTAAAATTTAATTGATGGCATGAGAAAAAGATAATCACAAGTGACCAAGAGTTTGAGTAAGGATTGGCTAGAAGCCAATCTGATAGGAGTGGAAAGTTTGAGTTGTCACTTAGGAATAGATAATTTTCTACTGGTCAGATGGAATCAGCTATTGGGGAAGGCTTTTAATGGCAGGCTGAGAAATTTGAGCTTGATCTAATAGGGATTGATTATGTTTTTTGGTATTTACACAATGAAAAATGGAGGATAGAATGATTAATGTTAATGAACCATATAATTTTTTAAAAACTAATATTTTTGAAGTTAAAACTGTGAGAATAAGACTTTTTATACCAAATCCTTAGGAGTCAGAGTTCTAATTGATTCATTATGTTGTTGCTGAGGGAAAAAAAAAATTGCACCCCTCTGAATCAGAAATGGAGTAAATATAGCCAGATTTATTGTTTGGTTTTCATTTAGTTTGGTTTTACATTTTATTTCAACTTTTACTGTACTGAAAAATATACATAGAGAAAGCACAAGAAACAAATTTAAATTTCAGTAAATTATCATAGAGCTATACCTATGTAACTACCATACAAACCAAAATATAGAATATTGTCAGCACCCCAGAAGCTCCCCTCATACCTCTTCCTAATCACCATACACTGCCTTCCCAGAAATAACCACTATAACCTCTAACCCTGTGGTTTTGTTTTGACCTCTCTATATATCATATATATGTATTCTGTGTTTAGCTTCTGTCACTCAAAATTACATTAGGCAAGTCATTTATGTTGTTTCATGTTGGGGTAGGTATATGGCTCTGTTATATGAATATACCACAATTTATCCATTTTTCTGTTGATGGGTTTCTAGTTTGGAGAATTTTCTATTTGGATGGGTTTCTATTATGGATCTTGATGATTTAATTATTCTTGTTCAAGGTTCCTGGTGCACATATGTTTCTGTTTATGTTTGGTAAAGCGGTAGACATAGAATTGCTCTCATCTTCAATTTCAGTAGATAAAGCCACATTGTGTTTTATGGTAGTTGTAGCAATTTGTCCTCCCATATAAATTTGAGTTCTCATTGCTCTGCATCCATGCCAACATTTGCTATTAAGTTAACATAATTTTAGCTTTTCTGGTGGGTGTAAAGTAGTATCTTGTAGTTTTGCTTTTTCTTGAATACTATGTCTTGATATATGGTGAAGTTTTCCCAACTTGCTTTTTTTCTCTCCCCCAAGAATATTTGCCTGTTCTTGGGTTCTCTGCATTTCCATATAAATTGTAGAAGCAGCTTGTGAATTTCCATACAAACACAAAATCCTGCTGGGATTTTTTAATTGCAGTTGCCTTGAGTTCATAGATCAAGATGGGATTAATGACATATTTATAAATTTGAGTTTTCCAGTTGATAAACATGTTATATATGTCCATTTATTTAGGTCTTTTAAAATTCTCTCACTAATGATGTATAGTTTTGGGGAAGAGATCTTACAAGGTTTTTATTAAATTTATAGCTAGATATTGGAAAAGTTTCATGCTGTTGTGAATGGCATCTTTTTAAATCTTTTCCTTCCCTTTTTACGTTTTCTAACCCTTTACTACTGGTATAGAAAGATAATTGCCTTTATTGTTGTTCTTTTGTCTAGAAACCTTGCAAATATTACTTACTAATTACAAAATTTTATCTGTAGATACTTTTAGGTATTCTATCTACACAGTTATTATCTGGGGGAAAAAAAGTAGTTTTATAACTGTCTTTCCAAGTCTTATTCTTTTTTTTTTTTTTTTTTTTTTTTTTTTTTTTTTTACTTTTGCTTGACTTACTAGCTAGGACAGTGTTGAATAGAGTTAGTGATAGTGAGTATCTTTGCCACTTTTCAGGTCTCAGAGGGAAATTTTAAACATTTTACCAATAAGTAGAATTTTCCTTTAGGTTTTTAATAGTGTCTGTGTCAGAAAAAGTAAGCTCCCTTAAATATGTGCTTGTAGGCTGCAGAGTCTCCATTACAACTACTCAAGCCTGCTGTTCTAGTGCAGATGCAGCCATAGACCCTACATAAATGAGTGAGTGTGGCTGTGTTCCAGTAGAGCTGTATTTACAGAAACAAGAGATGGGCCAGACTTGGCCTGTAGGCTTTAGTTTGCCCATCCCTGGTCTGTTTCTTCTTTAAATGCAATCTGCCTTTTTTCTCTAGGTTGCTTTTAATACAGTATTTTTCTTTCCTTGTGGTTTCCAGCAGATTTTCTGTGATGTGCTTAAGTTTGTGGGTTTGTTTTTTTGTGTGGTACGCAAGCCTCTCACTGCTGCGGCCTCTCCCGTTGCGGAGCACAGGCTCCGGACGCGCAGGCTCAGCGGCCATGGCTCATGGGCCCAGTCGCTCCGCGGCATGTGGGATCTTCCCGGACCGGGGCACGAATTCGTGTCCCCTGCATCGGCAGGCGGACTCTCAACCACTGCGCCACCAGGGAAGCCCCTGTGGTTTTTTTTTAACTTCATGTGCCTGTGTGTGTGTGTGTGTGTGTGTGTCTGTGTCTGTGTGTGTCTGTGTGTGTTTAACTGATCTGTTTTTGAGGGTGTTAGGACTTCGTGAATCTGCACCGTGAGATCTTTTGTTGATTTTGGAAAATTTTTAGTCATTTCTTCTTCAGTCATTGCTTCATCAAAATCTCTCCTCTCTTTCTGGAACTTCTATTATAAATTTTAAAAACTTTTCTCTTTAATTCCTCATTTTTCGTATCCCCTGTTCCATGTTTATATTTCATATCCTCTGTTCCATGTTTATATTTCATCATGCTTAATTCTGGATATTTTCTTCTAGCTTATCTTTCAGTTGGCTGATTTGCTCTTCAATTTGCTGTTGAGCAACTATTGAGCTTTTAGGTTCTAAATGGTATAGAACTTTTCCAGCACCCCAGAAGGCCTTTTTATCTTCTCTCCAAGTCAATACTATCTCCCCACTGCACACATACACCAAACTATAGGGAAAGCACTGTTTAAATGCTTTAAGTTCTGTTGTTTTAATTTTTTTGGTTATAGAGTTTCTATTTGGTTCTTAATGGTATTTTGTTCTCTGCCGAAATATTCAATTTTGTCTTTTATTTTCTTGATAACATGATCATTTTATAGTCTAATAGGTTTGATAATAGTCTGTAGTCAAATATGGCTCATACTTGAATCCCTGTAGTCTGTTCCTATTGCCTTTTGTTTTTCTTAGTTTTCTATAGAAACAGTTGTATTATCTCACCTCCTTACCAGGCCTCCTACTTATTGGGCTGTGAACCCAAATACTTCAAGACCATCAAGTTCTGCTCAGCTTCTTAGCCTGTCAGCTGTCTCTTCTGGAATCTGTTGATTTCCCTGGGAGAAAGGATGGCCTCCAATGCCAGGATCACCTCCTTGGTTTCCTTTCTCTCCCAGTTCTCTAGGTTCTATAATTCTTCACTTCCCTTTTCCTGTCTGATTCATTCAAAGAGGCATTTTCTGACCGCCTTTTTCTGGTTATCAGTGGAAAGGTTAGTCCTAATGGCATAATCTCCTGTTACCAGAAACCTGTATATTTTTATGTATATGAAAACACTCTAGTGATGAGAAGGGACTGAGATTGTGGGACACAAAGCTGAGACTGCCAAGTTTTCTTATTTTGGAATAGAATCAGGGAAGTACAGTATCATGAGAATGAATTATATATTTTAGTTATATTTGTTTGTGTCACAGTAAAAACAACTCCTGTATTTCAGTGACTTATAATAAGAATATTTGTTTTTAATTCACATTACAGTTTGGCTCTGGGTTGACTCTGCCTCTGCTCTGTATTTTCTTCATTCTAAAATTCAGAATAAAGAAAAGTACCTACCTGGGATAAGCCCTTTTTTGTGACAGTGTTAGATAGCTTTTAAAACTCCTTGCATGTGCTGTATGTCAGTTTTACTCACATTTTATTGGCCAAAACAAGTCAAGGCCATTCTTTTAGAGTGAAAAACACTTTGAATTACATGGCAATGGGTGGGGGCCATGGGACTTCACAGAGAAAGGCAGCAAGTAATAGCAACAGTAACATAATCCACTGCACAGAGGCATATAGTTTCAAGAATGGGAGCAGTCAGAACTTTGAAATTCAGTCACTCTTTAAACGGTGACAACTGAGTGAGTTTAGAATGGATTCATCAGCATTTGACAAAACAGTAGTTAAAAAGTCTACCTCTTTAACCAGTATGTAATATACTAGGAGTTGGATGTAGCCCAGGTGACAGGGAACTAGAGAACACCTCTCAGGTTATATAGATCCCTCCAGTGAGCCCTTTTGGAACAACAGGAGTGATATTCATGGATAGATTACATCTTGGATATTAACCTAGACCCCTATTCCTACTGCCCCGGGATGTTCACTTTTAGCAGCTGTGGTTGCCTGCCAAGAAGCTCATGGCAGCAGTAGTTTCAGGGAAGTTCTAATTTAATACCTGGGGATCTAGGATCTGCATTTTCACCAGCAGCTAACGATTAGGCCCAACAGCCCATAAAAAGCTCTGATTCATACCAGAGGGCTGCAGACTTGCTGGGGCCAAACTCTACATAGGACTGAGAGGCCACTGATATGGGGGATGTGCTTGAAACATTCCAACCCACATCACAAAGAATGGTATTCTAATTATATCTATTTAGTGTTAAGAGGAATTGTATTTTGAGGAATGGATCCTTTAAAGTGAAGTTTAGAATACTGATAATATATTTTTAAAAATAATTTTGAGCTTCTAGATACATTTTAAGTGTAATGTAGTTTTTGGTTCCTAACTGTCGAAGATTTCTAAACTGAAGCAATCTGACCTTCTTTTGTTTAGTCTATCCTCATGTGAATGATAGCCCAGAATCTAGAGCCCTGGATCATTCTGGTTGTTATTCTTAAGATACAGCTTATAGTGGATGCCCTGGGTCACATCTCAGTTCCAGATTTCCAGTCTGCACATGTGAGCACTAATCTGTGGACGCTAAAGGCAGGTATGAAACAATGCTGGCGTGTCTGATGGAGCATCTGTTATTGTTGTTTTTCATAGGCTGAGCGTCAGGCTATCAACACAAGAGTCCAAGGTTCGGCGGCTGATATTGTCAAAATAGCCACAGTTAATATTCAGAAGCAGTTAGAAACCTTCCACTCAGCCTTCAAATCCCATGGTCATCGGGAGAGTATGCTCCAAAATGACAGAACAGGTTTGTTCATAAATGAGGCCCTTGCTATGACATGGTGAGATTAATTACGTCAGAAAAGAAAAGGGGAAACGATTTATATTTATTTCTCAGCAGTTCTCAAACATTTTGGTTTCATGATGTCTTTATACTCTTAGAAAGGATCCCAAAGAGCTTTTGTTTATGTGTGTTAATTATATCTACTAATATTTACCATATTAGAAATTAAAACTGGGAATTTAAAAACATTTATTAACATTTACAGGTAACAATAATAAACCCACCATGTGTTAACATAAATAACATATTTTTATGAAAATAACTACATTTTTTTCAGAACAACAAAAAAATTCGTGATGAGTGGTTTTATTTTTTCTGAAAATCTCTTTAATGTCTGGCTTAAGAGATGACAGTTGGAGTCTCTTATATTTTTCTGCATTCAGTTTGTTGCAATATTACCTGTTCTGTAATCTCTGGAAAATCCTCTGTAGAGGATGATGAATGTCCCAGTTTGTGGGAGACTGATGGTTTCCCAGGATGTGGGACTTTCATCGCTAAAACCAAGATAATTGATCACCTTGTTGTACGCTTATGAAAGAAGGAGACTGAAAAAGGAAAATAACCTTTGGGTGTTATTGGGAAAATAATTTGACTTTGCAGATGCTTTGAAAGAATCTCTGGGATCCTCTTCGATCCTCATACCACACCTTAAGAAGATGTTGATTTTCCTGTTCATGACTTTCCATGAACACATGCACACATTCACACTCTTACATTTGTAGAAAGAGGATGTATGGTCAAACTTATTTGGGGAATAACATTGTACTGTGTGCTTTGGAGGATTTAGAAGTAAAAGTTGTCAACCTATGTTTGAATTTTAAATCTGCTAAGGAAAGGAAGATATGATACCTGACTGTGAAATATTTACCTGACTCTTCACAGCAGAATGATGCAGTGTCAAAATGAAGATATAGGTGGTATCACTCTTTAGAGTGAGTGGAAGACAATGTGGGTATGTCATGAGGATGGCTTGATTGTGTCATGTTGAGTTAAAGGCAGTAGTAGGTCAGTGGGATCAAAGGGAGCTCAGCCTGAGGAAGCAGACCACACAGGGAACAGGAGGATCATGGCATTCTGGGTCAGAAGCCAAGTAACCAAGGGAAATCAAGAGGACAAAGGTATAACGATCAGAAAGCAGAAAAACTAGAGCATCCAGACAGCCAATGATGCAAGATAAGTGGGGCCCAATGGGTCAGATCAGATTTTAGCCAAACTGGCAAACAGATGCACAGCCTTTGCAGCCCTGGTATGGAAGCAACTTGCCATGCCTCATCTGCCTTTGTTCTCTTACCCTGTGAGAGCCACCTCTGAGAAAACTTGGGCTGCAGGTAGTGACAGCTAAAGAACTCTCTCTGAGGGAAGCACCAGATATTGAGGGAGACGGTATTTGTGCTGTCTTGAAGAATAAGTATAGGAAATTTGAATGGCAAAAAGGAAGGACTGCTCTGAGAAACGGGCAAACAATGGAAGGCAGATACTCTAAAAGTATTAATGTTGAACCTTATTTTAGTGATCAGAGGGGCATATTCTGTACCACTAGGCCCACTAGTTAGGAAATAGTGACTATAATAACTATATTATAATAACTATAATACAGTGATTTTTTAAACCATTTTTGGATTCATGAGTTCTTTTGAGAATCTTCTGAAAAGGTATACATCATCTCCACAGAAAAATATACAGACATAGACCCTTTCATATATCTTGAAGGAATCTGTGTATTTTCTGAAGTCCACATTTGGACCCTAGGTTTAGAATTACTTGTCTAGAGTGTGTGGTCCAACTGGGGAATCACCAATTCTACCATGGTGACACTTCTGGCCAGAAAAAGACATCAAGGAGTGTCAATCAACTCCATTTACTGATGTCTTTGTTAGACTCCTCATTTCTGGGAGGAGGTAGGTGGAGATTTGAGTTTACCTGATAGGTGGGCTAGGTGGCAACCAGCAATTAGTTATTTTCTTGATAGCTCCAAATTTTATGTGTTTTAATCTCTTAATTATAATTTCCCAAAATCCCTCTTAAAAAAAAAATACTCCCATAGCACAGTGACATGCTGATCAGTTTTGCTACTTTTCTCATGGGGTAGGATTGTTACCAAAGAGAAAACTGCAAGGGATGTTCTGTCCCATCAGAGGAGGCTTCTTCATCCTTCAACTCCATGATGAACTCTTATATGAAGTGGCAGAAGAGGATGTTGTTCAGGTATTTTTGCAGTGTTCATGTCCATTCTACAGAAAGCTAAGACACTGTAAGTCAGGCTAAGATGCATGAGATTTCTGGAACCCTTCCCTAGCCCCAGGATGGCTATAGAAAAGTAGAATCCTTAAGGGTAGAGAAAGAGCTAAGAGTGCTCAGCTTTAAACTCATTTTAAAAGAAATTCCTGATGCAGGGGTATTTTTGTCTGCGAGAAGTTAGATGAGAATTTGGAGTCTTGCCCTGAGGATTTCAAAGCTCTGAGCATTCTGGTGAACCTGGCAGAGCTTCTGTTTGTCAGGGCAGACTAGTGTGGGATACCTGGCTCTTTTCCAACTTAGAGTTTTAAGCACCATGAGGTAAAGAGCTCCAGTCTGGTTTATCCCCTCAGTGGGTGGGCTGGCAGACAGTTCTTGGATTGGGCAGAGTTTGTTAACCTCTTTTTTTTTTTTTTGTAGGTAGCTCAGATTGTCAAGAATGAAATGGAAAGTGCCATAAAACTCTCTGTGAAACTGAAAGTGAAAGTGAAAATAGGTGCCAGCTGGGGAGAGCTGAAGGACTTTGATGTGTGATTGTAGGGAAGCCTGGTGTAGGTACAATCACATGGAAAGAATAGAGATTACCCTTTCACCTACTTCATGAAAACGGAAACCCTCAAGTTTTGATGAACTTATGATAGTAATTTGATAGAGTTTCAAAACATGTATGAGTTTATTTTCTGTAGTATGAAAAACGTTTTTGAGGCAAAATATCAAGTTTAATGATTATATTCACTCTCAAAGAGTATCTGTGAAATTGCCTTTTATAGTTTACTGTGGCCCTAAACAGTTTCAGAACACATGCTTGAAATAGGTACTTAGCACTTTGGATCTTCATCTGTCTGGTTGAGCATGAAGAAAATGAAACTGCTGTCTCAGGGTCATTTTCATCCCAACCAGGATTCAGACACTGGTGATACAGACCCCTGAAGGAGCCAGAGGCAGATAAGGATTTGGTTTCACATAAACCACCAGGGTTAGGTGTTGTGTGTGATTTTCATCCAGTATCGGTGTAAGACTTTTGAAATGGTATTTTTAAATAGCACTGGCTAGTAAATTAAGAATTCTGTAAAGTGGTAAGACTTGGTATGGATGTAGTCTGGGAATGGATTTTCATGAATTGCCATTTCTTCTTCCTTTCCCTCTCCCAATTCATGCAATTAATATATTTCCAATACTTAGGTAATATAAAACAAGCTACACCTCTTCAAGAGGTATTCTGATCTTAAGATCAGATATTTATACTGCAGTTTAATATAACACTGCCAGAGAAGGAAAACACCCCCTCATCAGTCCCTCAGTGCCTTTCTCTGTGGCATGGTGAGAATACTCACGCTAAAAGATTGTACTTTATAATCCCAGTCAGAGGTGAATAACTGACCTTTTTTTTTTTTTTTGCTGTTTTAATAAAATTAATGTATGAGAAACTTTATACCAGCAGTTCAGTTTTCAAAATTGTGTTTGGTCTAAGTATCAGAAGCCTGTGTATCCATTTACTTATTCTATAGTTTGCTCAACAGTGTACACATAGGAAGTGTTTATTATATTCTTAGTCAGTTATCAAAGAGCTCTTTTATGTCTATTCATCAGAATTTTAAAAGACAGTTGCTTTATAAACAAAGTGTAATACACTATTAGTAGTTGGATATTAGTGCACAAGATCCTCAGATATTTTGGTGCTGGGGGGAAGTGGCAGAAGAAGACAGAGGTAAGAGGGAAGTTATATCATTATTTCTCGAGTTTTTTCCATATTCACCTGTACCACGTTTCTCAGAAGAGTTGCAGTGCTGTTAGTATTCTGGTGGCCTTGAGAATCCAGCACAAGAGAAACCTCAGCCTATTTACATGAGTGTTCTCCAAATATGAGTGCAGACATATAGATCACTTCCACCTCATCTTCTGCAGCCATGGCTCTGCATGTGTGGTTACATGCATTTTCTCATCCTTTTTGACCTTCAGCTGGGCTTAAAACAGGCACTCCTTGCTTTGCATGATTCAGTTATGAAAAAATTCAAGTTACCATGGTTTACTTAAATAACACTAATGTCCATACAACACAATTCAAATTTCAGTTGGCATGGTATATTAACTTAATAATCACATAAAGTTCAAACTTCAATGGTAGCTCTTCAGTCTACAAATCACTATGTTAGTAACAGATGCCCTTTGTTGTAGGCAGAATGCACCTCCCCTCCCCAACTGCTCACATCCTAATCCCCAAAACCTGTGAACATTTTCGTCACATGGCAAAAGGAACATTGCTGATGTGATTAAGTTAGAGATCATGAAATGGGGAGATTATCTGGGTGGTTCCAATATGAACACAAGGGTCCTTGTGAGAGGCAGACAGATGATCAGAGTCAGAGGAGGAAATGTGACGATGGAAAGAGTGAGATTGAGGTTTGAAGATGCTGCACTGCTGACTTTAAAGATGGAAGAAGGAGCCATGAGCCAAGGAATGCAGACAGCCTCTAAAAACTGGAAAAGGCAGTGGAATGTACAGCCTCCAGAAGGAACACAGCCCTGGCAGCACCTTGATTTTAGCCCAATAAGATCATATTGGACTTCTGACCTTCAGAACTGTAAGATACTAATTTGTGTTTTTGTTTGTTTTTCAGTTTTATTGAGATATAATTGACATACAGCACTGTGTAAGTTTGTGTACAACATAATGACTTACATATATTGTGAAATGATTTCTACTATAAGTTTAGTTAGCATCCATCATCTCATTAGATACAAAAACGTTTTTTTTTCCTTGTGATGAGAACTTTTAGGATCTACTCTCTTAGCAACTTTCAAATATACCGTCCAGTAGTGTTAACTATAGGCTTCATTCTGTGCATTACATCCCTATTTTCTATATATAAAATCATGTGATCTGCAAATAGAGACAATTTTCCTTCTTCCTTTCCAATTTAGAAGCTGTTTATTTCTTTTTCTTGGCTGATGTCTAGTATAGGACTTCCAGTACTATTTTTTTTAATTAATTAATTAATTTTTGGCTGTGTTGGGTCTTTGTTGCTGTGCACGGGCTTTCTCTAGTTGCTACTCTTCATTGTGCTGCGTGGGCTTCTCGTTGCTGTGGCTTCTCTTAATACGGAGCACAGGCTCTAGGTGTGTGGGCTTCAGTAGTTTTGGCATGCAGCCTCAGTAGTTGTGGCATACAGACTCAGTAGTTGTGGCTTGCAGGCTCAGTAGTTGTGAGGCATGGGCTTAGTTGCTCTGTGGCATGTGGGATCTTCCTGGACCAGGGCTTTGACCCATGTCCCCTGCATTGGCAGGTGGATTCTTAACCACTGTGCCGCCAAGGAAGCCCCCTTCCGGTACTGTTTTTAACAGGAGTGGTTGAGAGTTGGCACACCTGTCTTATTCCAAATCTTAGAGGAAAAGCTTTTAACCTTTCACCATTGAACATGATGTTAGCTTTGGGCTTGTCATATATGGCATTTATTCTGTTGAGGTACATTCCTTCCATACCTAATTTATTAAGAGTTTTTATTATGAATAGATGTTGAATATTGTCATGCTTTTTCTGCATCTATTGAGATGATTGTATGATTTTTTTTTTTTTTTTTTAATGCAGTACGCGGGCCTCTCACTGTTGTGGCCTCTCCCGTTGCGGAGCACAGGCTCCGGACGCACAGGCTCAGCAGCCATGGCTCACGGGCCCAGCCGCTCCGTGGCATGTGGGATCTTCCCAGACCGGGGCACGAACCCATGTCCCCTGCATCGGCAGGCGAACTCTCAACCACTGCGCCACCAGGGAAGCCCAATTGTATGATTTTTATCCTTCATTCTGTTAACATGGTGTATCACACTTATTGATTTGCATATGTTGAAACATCCTTGCATCCCAGGTATAAATTTCAGTTGATAATGCAGTATAATCCCTTTAATGTGCTGTTGAAGTCAGTCTGTTAGTATTTTGTTGAGGATATTTGCATCTGGGTATATCAGTTATATTGGCTTGTAATTTTCTTTTGTAGTGTCCTTTTCTGGCTTTGGTATCAGGGTAATGCTGACCTTATAAAATGTTTGGAAGTGTTCCCTTCTCTTTGATTTTTTCCAAAGACTTTGAGAGGGATTGGCATTAATTTTTCTCTAAATGTTTGGTAAAATTCACCAGTGAAGTCATCTGGTTCTGGGCTTTTGTTTGTTGGGAGGTTTTTTTTTTTTTATTACTGAATCAGTATCCTTACTAGTAATGGCTCTGTCCAAATTTTCATGATTCGGTCTTGGTAGGTTTTATGTTTCTAGTAGTTTTTCCATTTCTTTAGATTACCCAGTTTGTTGGAATATAGTTGTTCATAGTAGCCTCTTATGATCCTTTGTATTTCTGTGGTATCATTTGTAATGTCTCCTCTTTCATTTCTAATTTTGTTGATTTGGGTCCTCTTTTTTCCTTGGTTAGTGTAACTGATGATTTGTCAGTTTTATCTTTTTAAAGAACCAATTCTTAGTTTTGCTAATCTTTTCTATTGTTCCTGTTTTCTATTTCATTTATTTCTGCTCTAATCTTTATTATTTACTTTTTGTTGATTTGGGTCTTTTCTCTTTTTTTCCTTGGTTTAAGCAGCTAACGGCATGCCAGTTTTGTTTATCTTTTCAAAGAGTCAACTCTTAATTTGGATAATCTTTTCTACTGTTTTCCTGTTTTCTATTTCATTTATTTCTGCTCTAATCTTTATTATTTACTTCCTTCTGCTAAATTTGGGCTTAGTTTGTGCTTCCTTTTCTAGTTTCTTGAGCTGTAGAGTTAGGTTGATTATTTGAGATTTTGGGTTTTTTTCTTTAATTAAAAAATACTTTATTGCTAAAAAATGCTGACCATCATCTGAGCCTTCAGCGAGCTATAATCTTTTTGCAATGGTAATGTCAAAGATCATTGATCACAGATCACCATAACAAATATAATCATAATGAAAAAGTTGGAAATATTGGGAGAATTACCAAAATGTGACACAGAGACACAAAATGAGTAAATGGTATTGGATAAATGGTGTCGATAGACTTGCTTGACACAGGGTTGCCACAAACCTTTAATTTGTAAAATACACAATATTTGTGAGTTTGTCTTGTTTCTTAACGTAGGCATTTTTTGCTGTGAACTTCTCTCTTAGAACTGCTTTTACTGCCTCTCATACATCTTGATAAATTGTGTTTCCTTTTTCATTTTTCTCAAGCTTCTCTTTTATTTCCCCTTTAATTTCTTCTTTGATCCATTGGCTGTTCAGGAAAGTATTGTTTAATTTCCTTGTAATTGTGAGTTTTCCAGTTTTTGTCCTGTTGCTGATTTCTAGTTTCTATACCATTGTGGTCATAGAAGGTATTTGGTATAATTTCAGTCTTGTTGAATTTGCTAAGACTTGTTTTGTGGCCTAACCTATGATCTATCCTGGAAAATGTTCCATTTGTGCTTGAGAAGTGTGTATATTTTGCTGTTGTTGGATAGAAAGTTCTGTATATGGCGGTTAGAGCCATTTGATCAATAGTATTGTTCAAATTCGCTCTTCTTTAATGATTCTCTTTTTTGGATGAGAATCCATTTTTGAGAGTGGGGTATTAATGTCCCCAACTATATTTGTATTACTGTTTATTTCTCCATTCAGTTCTGTTATTTTCTGCTAACATATATAGGTGCTCCAATACTGGATGCATAAATATTTACAATTGTTACATCCTCTTGATGAACTGGCCTCTTTAACATTATATAATAATCATTTTTTTGGTCATTTTTACGTTAAAGTCTATTTTGTCTGATATAAGTCTAGATACCCCCTGCTTTTTTTTTGGAGGGGGGCAGCGTTTATCATTTGCTCGACGTATCTTTTTCCATCCCTTTGCTGTTAGTCTATGTGTGTCTTTAAGGCTAAAGTGAGGGTCATGTAGTGTTCTTTTTTTTTTTTTAATCCATTCATGTTTTGATTGGATAACTTAATCCATGAAAGTAATTATTGCACCCAGATGCTTTCTGGTTGGGCAGGACTGGGAGCTACACTGAACAGTGAGTGGAGCTATGATTCTGCTCCCCTGCCTGGATGGGGAGAGTGGAGGGTGAGGGGAGGCAGACCAGGCTCCAGGGTGGGTAGGGGTATTTG
Organism: Neophocaena asiaeorientalis asiaeorientalis; assembly: GCF_003031525.2. NCBI lineage: Eukaryota > Metazoa > Chordata > Mammalia > Artiodactyla > Phocoenidae > Neophocaena > Neophocaena asiaeorientalis. The sequence goes on along the minus strand of NW_020175533.1, from coordinate 1,358,675 downwards.
TTTGAGGTCCCAAGTCAGGCAGACCTGCACCTTGCTGAGTTCCCTGGTCAGACTGCACCACTGTCTTGGCTATGCTGATGAGCAAAGCCACTAGTTGGGACTACCACCTGGGTGTTGTAAGTAGGACCTGGGTCTGCAAGATCTGAGTGCTGGTTGTTGCAGGCCTCTCACCCCTTCTTCATCAGAATCTGATTCTCAGAGGTCAAGCCCTGCAGATTCCCTTGTTATCCCCATATGGCAAGACCCCAGTGGGACTCCTAAGAAGGGACCCAAAACACTGGAAGAGCTGGATGTCCACTGGGACCTCTTTTCCCACTGGAAGAACTGTAAGTTCAGGGGAGACCCATGCTGTGCTGGCCTGGGGGAGAGGCGGTATGGTCAGCATGTAGCAGCTCCTCTCATCCTTCTAACATGGTCCGTCTCAGTCTCTGTGGTGCAGGGGATGCTTCAGTCTCACCCCACACTCTAGGATTTTCTCAGTGGTGTCTTGTCCATGAATAGTTGTTTGTTGTTCTTGTGAGGAGGAGTGAAGTTGGGAATGACCTATGTCACCATCTTGGTGATGTCACCCCTAAATTTGTGTTGTTTTAAGCCAGTAAGTTTGTAGTCATTTGTTATAGCAGTAATAGGAAACTAATACACATGGTGAGTTACCAATTGCGTCATTTCTTTCAAAGTCTGTCAATGACTGGTCACTGTAACATCTGTCATTTACTTTACATACAGACAATAAAGCATGTAGCAGTGTTGACTCCTGGTCTCCCAGTGTTAAATCCATGTGACATTTTATAAAAATGGCTAACCAGAAGAGGAAGTTGGCTAATTAAGATGCAGGTGCACCATGAAATGAAAAATGAAATGAAATGAAAAATGACAGCAGTATAAAGTGAACTTCAAATTGGATGTAGAGTTATATAAGAAATAGTTGACTGTGGAAGTATTGACACTGATGCCATTCTAGATACTCTAGATATGCAACTTGAAAAACCTAGAAGGCAAAATTATCAACATAAATGAGGGAAATGGTTGTGACAAAGAGGATGAAGATATCCTAGGGGAAGCGATTCCAGCAAAAATCTTTGTTATTTATTAACCTCCAAATTTACTGTAATTCCAATCAAAGTCTCAACAGGAATTTTTTTTTTTGAGATAGATAATATACTAAAATTCACCTAGAGAAAAAAACTCAATACCTATTAAACTAAAAAAGATCAATATTAGGACATATTATAAAGATTGTAGTAATTTAACTATTTGATAAGGACCTAGAAATAGACAAATAGATTACTTGGGCAGACTAAAAATTTAGAAAACAGACTTAGGTGTATACGGGAAATGATTTAAATGTCACTTCAAATTAGAGGTGAAAGGATAAGTCATTTAAAAATAGGGGTGTAATGATATGTTTTCCATTTGTCAAAGTATGGAGACTCCAGATGGATTAAAGGCTTAAATATAAAAAATAAAACTTTGAAAGTAAAGGAGATATGAGAGTTTATTATTTTATAGATGTAAAGGCCTTTAAAACAAAGTTCAAAAATCATAAAGCTAAAAGATGATAAAATTTGACTACATTAAAAGAAAAAAATCCTCAATATGAAAAAGTGATGACATCAAGATACTGAACAGCCTAATCCAGGAGAAGGGCATAGATAACCCCAGAGGGATCCATAGCCTAGATGAGACTGAGTTAGCAAGTGAGACCACAGGGCCCTGCCCCAAACAAGAGAGCAAGGCACACGTTCACTAATTGTACTTCAGCACAAATCAGTGAAAGGTGCTCAAGTGTCTCGAACAGACCTGCCACTGTTATAGAGGGAATCACAGAGGACTCAGAATGAAGCACAAGGACCAGGACCCTTCTTCCTTTACACCGAGGTCATGTAAGCCTTCCTCTAAACCCAGAAACCAATCATCTTTAGGAAGACTCAAAAATAAGGAAAAAGCAGTTATAAAAAATAACTACACTAATTTCCAGAGTTATACTAAAAATCAGTAATCGATAACCTGTGTTAAAGAGTCTGACTCCATCTCTTGATGTTTGCCGACAAGTTTCAAGCCTCACCCCCTCTTTTCCCCTCCAGCCCCATGTCTGGGTGAACTGAGAAGAAAGCCTGAGTGCTCCCCTCTTTCCAGTGCAGCCTCTCTCTGCAAACTCTGGTCCCACTCCCAACCACAATAAAAACCCTGAGCCAGTCTCTTTACCTGTGCTCTCAAGCCATTTTAGACCACTTTGAGTGCTACCCTCCTCTCCCCAGAAAGCCTCTTTATGTCAATAGTAAATCTTTTTTGTGTCCTCCTAGGGTGTGTGTATGTGTCATTAATCTTAATATCCAAACCAAATTTTGGGTAGGGTGTCTAGTCTACTTCTGTAGGATTACCACAACAGAACTATTAAGAGAACATAATAAAAAATTACGAACAGACAAGTCACAAAAGAGGGGATAAGAACGTAAACATAAAAAGGTGTTCAATTTCACTAATCAGGAATAATAAAAACAAGATGCCATTTTCACCTTTCAGATTGCGAAAAAATTAATATTGAGAATGGGCAAAGATGTAGGGCAACAGTAGTTCTCATATACTGGTGAAGAATAGTTTAATTGGCAACATCTATTTAAGAGGTTTAAACCAGCACACCCTTTGACTGAATACCACAGTATCTTCCCTGGAGAAACACTTGCAGATATGCTAAATGCATGTGCAACAATGTTCACTGCAGTCTTGTTTGTAATATTGAGGGATTGGGAAATATCTAAATGTTTACTAGTGGAGTAATAGTAACAAAGTATGCTTTATTGACACCATGCAATAATATAAGTAAGTTAAAAAGAATGATTGATGTTTGAAGTACTAACCTGGAAAGGTATCTCAGACACAGTATTTGAATAAGCAAGTTGCAGCAGGGAAAAATGTTTGGAAGGAAACAAACCAATAACTAGTACAGATAAGGAGGTGACCAAGGGAAATTGCACTTTTATCTTGTCTAAATTTATTATTTGGTCACTACAAATATGTATTCATGGATTACGTGTGTAATTAAAACACATTTTTGAAAGAAAAATTTTAAATAATGTTTGGATTCCCAAACCAGCTCAGAACTACTCTTTAATCCATAAAGCAGCTGTTCATTTGCTGTGAAAGGTAGAAGACAATGTTTTTGAAATGCAAGTAAATCAACAAAATTGAAAGTATTTTTATTTATTTAGTATTTTTTATTTTTATAATTTTATTTTGAAATAATTTCAAACCTGAATAAAAGTTTCAAGAAGAGCACAAACATTCCGACTTAAGTGGGAAACCACACTTAAGTTTTGTGATTTGGGCCAGTTATGTCTTATATAGCAAATCGGTCCAATTCCAGATCATGTGTTGCACCCACTTGTCACGTCTCCTTAAATCTGGAACATCCATCTTTCCTCTACTTTCATGACCTTGGAAAGTTGGAATACAAGGTAGTCATTTTATAGAATGTCTCTCAGTTTGGTTTTATCCAATATTTCCATATTGTTCATTTTTGTCAGAATTATCACAGAGGTGATGCTGTGTTCTTTCCATTACATGCTGTCAGATGGCACATGATTGTTCCCCTACTGGTGATGGTAACATTGATCACCTGATTAAAATACTGTCTGCCGGGTTTCTCCAGTGTAAAATTATTTACATATATTGTGTGTGTGTGTGTGTGTGTGTGTATGGTGATTAGTAAGTAATTTTTGTGAAGATACTTTGAGACAATGTAAATATCCTATTCCTCTATCCCACGTTAACTCGCTAGTTTTAGCATCCACTGGTATTTGTTGTCCATATTATCACTACAGTGGTTGCCAAAGAGAAATTTGAAAATTCCATCCACATTTATTAGTTGACATTCTGCAGTAAAGAAGAGCTTTCTCTTTTCCTAATTAATCAATTAATGTCAATGTGGACTCATGAATTCCTATTTTATTCAATTCCTATCATTACTTTTTGATACAAATTATCCCTGATTTGGCCTGTATATTCCTTTTCAAGCTGACTTCTGTGTCCTTTTGACACAACCCCATGATTCTTTGAATATTTTCTGGCACAAAAACATGCTTCACCCTTGAAATCAGCTATCTCTTCAAGGAGCTGTGAAGATATATTGATATCTCTACAGACTACAAGAATTTTAAGTATAGTCACACTATTTTCTTCAGAGAATAGTGTTTAGAAATAAAAATCTAGGCACTAGGTATGCTCCTTTTTCCTCGGGTGGTGTTCCCAGTCCTCTCGGTGTTCGGACTTAGGATATGCATGTGTACAACACACGCACACACTTTGTTACATCATATATATGTGTGTGTATGTGTATATATAAAACTCATACTGACAGTTCAAATTCTAGTCCAGTGCTACAGAGGTTATTCTCACTTTCCCTTTTACTTGTTCTTCTCCATCAGTGAGAAACCTGCCTCTTGCCTCCTCAGTGTATTCACCCGATTGCTCAGTCCCTAATCTCCTGACCTGCTGGGCTGGCTTCTGCCCTGTTCCACCGCCTCCCTCACACAGGCACCAATACTGACCACCTGAGGGCTGACCCTGCCCTTCGCTCCAGCTCTGTCCTCCTGTGGGCTGTCCCTCTCACCCTGCTCCAGTGCAGTCCCTACATGGGGCTGTGGTCAGAACTTGCTCAGGTTGGTTGACTTTTGGACTGAATGAATGGACAAAGAAAAGAGGGAGGGAGAGAAGGAAGGAAAAATGTCAAATCAGTATTTTAAACACTGAATTACAGATATGTGAAGCCTGAGTGATTGTAATTCAAAGAGGGTGAGGAAGTAAATGGATCCTTTTGAGAAAATTCCGAAGGGGAGACTGGGTATTTGGATTTTTAAAGAGTCTATCTTAATAGTTTTTGGATTTTTAGAGTCTATCTTAATAGTTTTAACTTTAAATCAGAAAACATGCTTTAGCCTAGGGTTGGTTCGGTTTTTTCCCCATTTTTATATAGACCGAAACTAGGAGGGAAATGGTGGTGGTGGGAAATTTTTTCTGAAATACTTAGACAGCATTTGGAAGAGTAAGAGTAGTTGGCCAAGGCCACAGTGGAGGTAAATATAAAGAAAGTGCATGAAGAGGAATTAACCATGCAGCTGAAAGCCAGAGGAGCAGAAGAGTGCAGGCTTTCTGGGGGACTTTTGGAGGTGCTGGTTAATGTATGTTCATAATACCCAGTAGGTGGTGGTGTAAGCCCATAATAGCTTATTTTTTTTGCCTGCATTGGATTAAAGTCTGAACTTTAAAAAAGTGAGGAAGTAGGTATGAATGTTGAATTTGTAAGTACATCTTATTTATTTCTACCATTTTAGATTAATAAACTAGTAAAATCTTTCAGTTTGGGGAACTTGTGTTCAGTTTTTTTTTTTAACCCCTTTCTCTATTTTAGTTCAAATACATATGCTTTACATCGCTCCCCCACCCACCTCCCCTTTTTAAAACAATTTTAGTTTGCAAAACCATAGTTCACACTGTTGCAAATGAGGGTCTTACCTCTGTCCACATTTAATCTTGGCAACAATCATTAGTGGTGTATGACATAACATAAGAGAGCATCTATGTACAAACATATACAATTTTATTGATATCTCTACAGACTACAAGAATTTTAAGTATAGTCACAATTGCTGAGTGCAACAGAAAAATAGTAATTTGTCATTTTCTGAAAAGATGCAAAAATTCTTAAGATGAAAGAAAGATACATCAATGATATCATCTGTTTCTTATTTCCTAGAATAAAACATCACATAATTAAGTACTAAAAATTATAGGTTATTAGAGATTTTGATCCTGTTACTTGTTACTTGTCCATAACTACCACCTAGTTTATTTTCTGGCTTTGCAGTTGAGAAGGATGGGCCAATACCAGAGGGGAGCAATGTGAGAGGAGAGAACTCTTCTGTTTTCTCATTGACTAGTATTGCGTTGGATAGGCGGACTCTCCTGTTTTTGAAGGTGAAATCACTCTTTCAGGGCACTGGAGGTCACATAGTCAGCTTCAGGCATTCTTCTCCCTTTAAACACATGTCCAGTAACTAAGAAAATAAATCCAAACTCCTTTGCCCTGAGAGCAAAGACAAAAATCAAAAAGGGAGAGTTGCTCTCCCTTCTTGCTAAGATCAAATCCAATAAAATATAGCTATGGCAGAACCAGGTACCTGGTACCCATGTCTCCTCCAAATGAAGAATGAGTAATAAATTTGGACCTGATTTGGTAAATGATTGTTTTGAGAATTTCTACTATCCAACTATTGAGAATTAGTTTTCCAGTTCACGTTGCATGGTATTAAATTTCTTATGATATCTTTGGTGTCTGGTGATGTCACATGTATAAGGCAATCGAAACCTAGATGTTTGAATTGGAATAATTAGTGGCCAGTCATATAGGAGAAAATCACAAAGACAGAGATGTTAAGAATTAATGGGGCACTGCCTGGTCAGAAATTTTTATAGAACATTTGTTCTGGGTTGCGACACAGAATAAATATCAATCTGGCCAATATCTCCAATATCTTGTTTTCCTTGACCCCTCAGAAGTGGGGCTTAGATGCCAGTCAGGGTAGACAAATGTATCTTCCTTAGTAGTAGTTATCAACCTTGGCTGGACATTGGAACTATCTTGGAGGCTTTCAAAAACACTGATTTGGTTCCCACTCTGAAAGATTTTGGTGTAACTGGGAATTTTAGAAGCGCCTTAGGTGATGCTTATGCACAGCCAAAGTTGAGAATCACTTCCCTACATAAATGCATAAATAGACCAACTGTGCCTCGGTTCCTCATCAAAGCTTCTTATGCTTCACTCTGGCTCCCATGTCCCTTTTTACCCCAGCCCGCTTGTACCAAATTGCACTTCCTTTTCTTTCCTAAGTCAGACCTTTCCTATTTTGAATTTTGTCCTTTCAGGGCTATGTTGTCTGCACATATACACAATAAACTTCTACAGCCATGCTCCCTGGAACGGTGGAATCCAAATACATGACTTACTGGCAGGTATTTCTGGCCCCTAGAGCAGTGTGTCTGTGAAACAGTAACGTCACAAGTGGGGTTGGGGCTACAGAGGACATAGGTGAAGAAGCTGCAAAGGCTACCACTTTTCTCCTGATGCAAAGGGCAGGCCTCGCAGAAACATCTGACTCTTGGCATTGCCCTCCCAGAACAAAAGTGGTCAAGTTACAATGCCTTCCCATGGAGACGGGCTATAATCACACAGATACTCCTGGGTTGTCCCAATGACCCTAAACCAATGAGAGGGCTTTTAGCTTACTCTTCTAAATATGCTTCATTTTTCCCTTCTGCTAAACATTTTAAAACCAAGTATCTCAAAGAGCTAATCTTAATCTTCTTCAACCAACCTTGGGCATAATCTTTATTTTCCTTTTCCTTCCTCAAAGCCATGGTGATCCCGTAATGCAGATAACAGACACATGGTTCACATTTTAAAAAAGGACTCCAACAGTAAACTTTTTCCTTTACAATCCCTTAAGATCTTTGAGTACTAGAGACCTGGATTCTGATTTATTAACTGGAGAATCATTCAAATGCTATATGAAAGATTTGAAACATTATCTTTATGACTGAATTATCAGAAAACATCTCACTCAGTTCTGTCACCATCCTTCCAAAGTTAGTCAGATAATGGCCATGATGATGACGGGCACTAAGTCTGGGTCTCAATGAAGTGTAGAAAGCAGAGCTGGCAGTACTGCTTTTGCAGTGGATTAAAATAAATGATAAATCAATCATCCATCCTTCCAAACTCCAAGGTTAATGGATGATTTCTTGGTAGGGATTATTGCTCGCATATTAGAACCAGGGAAAAAAATACCTCTAGCTCCATGATGAATTATAATGCTAAAGGCCCATTTTCTCCTGGGACACGAAGAAGGGGTTATCTCTTCAGGGAATCATAATGAGATGGTCAACTTGTAGAGAGACTGTGGTTTGCAAACCTTATCTTCTGATGTCACCTTAAGCAGACAAACCGTAATTTTGATGACAACTAAGGCTGAGTCATTTTCTCTATCATTGTTCAAGTTACTAGGAGTATTTTTCTTATGTTCCAAGATAGAGGCAAGACATTTAAATAGTAGAGAAGAGAGATGTAAAGTATTACATGGATCAACAGTACTCGTTTTCCAAAGATGATGATGATGGTAAGATGGTGTGTGTGTGTGTGTGTGTGTGTGTGTGTGTGTGTGTGGGTGGGTGCGTGCACGCGCATGCTAAGGTCAGTGCAACAGAACAGAAATGTTCAAAGAGAAAAATCACGTCCATATTAGATTCTTGTTATTGCTATCTCTGAATTAGAAAAATAATTTTGATACAGTAAAACCTCATTAATTTGTATTCCACTAATCAGGAGTTTGTGGGATGAAGTTACCCTTACATTAAGAAAGGGTTTATAAAAACAATATTGAAAGACGAAAAGAACCTATTCTTTTCAAGCATTTCAGAAGCACCTTACTTCCAATTGACGTGCCAATTATAAACTTTTGATCTATTCATTAAAGCCAGTTTTAAGCACTTCTGTGAAATGCTATTTTGTCCTTTCTGGTATTTTTTCTGTATGCTTTAAAGTATTCTGTAATTGTTATCTTTCATTGATTCATGTAAGCTTTCCCCAAAATAGCATTTTATTGCATATGAACCACACATGTAATTTTGGGTATAATAATTTGTTACTGTGTACTAACGATGTTTAATTTTATACAAGACATATTACATATTCACACTTAATCTGTCTCCAAATGATGTACAACAGTGGCTCTCAACTGGGGGTAATTTTGTCAATGGCTGGAGACATTTTATTTTTTATTTTTTTTGCGGTACGCGGGCCTCTCACTCTTGTGGCCTCTCCCGCTGCAGAGCACAGGCTCCAGATACACAGGCTCAGCGGCCATGGCTCACGGGCCCAGCCGCTCCACGGCATGTGGGATCTTCCCAGACCAGGGCACGAACCCATGTCCCCTGCATCAGCAGGCGGACTCTCAACCACTGCGCCACCAGGGAAGCCCTGGAGACATTTTTGATTGTCATTTTGGGGCGGGTGGGAGTGGGGGTCGCTACTGGTATCTAGTGGAGAGAGGCCAGGGGTGCTGCTAGACATCTGCAGTGCAAAGGACAGTGCCACATAACAAAGAATTTCCTGTTAACAGTGCCATTGTTGAGAAACCCTGATATAGAACAAGTTAAGTCACATCCTATTGGGGCTTTAGAGATAGTCATTGAATTTAATGCCACTTTGGGCTTTATTTCATTGCTTCTAAAATAAACCAATATTTTACTCTTAGTTTTTTTTTAAGTATAGAAATGACAAAGTATTTGTTCAGAAAATCAGAAAACTGGGTCCTTGAAACTGATGGTACAAATAGTGCAGTGCAATTTGCCTACCAGTGTTTTCCAAATCCTGGTCTCAAGTTTCTTCAGTATTTTTACTATATAATTTTATGTATCATGTTTGTATTTCAAAGTCAGGTTCTGTTACCCTAAGGCTGTTCACAGGAGTCTGGAGAGATTCCTAGAGAGGCTTTTTTGAGAAATCAGGAGAACTCAAGGACTCTGAGAAGTGCTATCCTGGTATACATTTTCTGACTCTTTCCCCCATCTCTTTTCAAAGATTACTCTTCTCAAAGATTAATTTGTTCTTCTCAAAATTACTGAGAACATTTGAAAGAAGTGCCACTTCAAACAAATTCACTAAAAATTTAAAAACTAAAAAAACAAGCAGAAATACTATTTTTGGCTACTCAAATAGCCTGGACTTCAGGAAAATGGTGAATTCTTAAGAAACACAATGTGAGTCTGATAAGACCTTGATTAATCAAAATTCAATGAGCCGAACCCATTAATTTTCTTTAAAAAGATTCTTTTTGAAAGAACAACATACATATTATAGGATGGGTCCCAGAATCTGCATATGTTCATTTCCTAAGACTTTTGACTTCCAGAATCATATTAAATGATGGTAGCAGACATCTTTATTTTGTTTGCCTCTACTAGCTCTCTGTTGAGTTATAATAGATAATCTTTTATCATGTTAAGGATATTCTTTATTCCTTTTTTTTTTTTTAGATGTTGGGGGTAGGAGTTTATTAATTTATTTTTGCTGTGTTAGGTCTTCGTTTCTGTGCGAGGGCTTTCTCTAGTTGTGGCAAGCAGGGGCCTCTCACTATTGCGGCCTCTCTTGTTGCGGAGCACAGGCTCCAGACGCGCAGGCTCAGCGGTTGTGGCTCACAGGCCTAGTTGCTCCATGGCATGTGGGATCTTCCCAGACCAGGGCTCGAACCCGTGTCCCCTGCATTAGCAGGCAGATTCTCAACCACTGTGCCACCAGGGAAGCCTCTTCATCCCATTTTTAAAAGAGCTTTTAATAAGGAATAGGTATTTGGTATCTGTTGACATAATCCTGTGGCTTATGTTATTTAGCCTGTTGAGTGACAAAATTTCTGTTGTCCATAATGGTGACTAAAGCCAAGATAGCAAAAACACCACCACTTTATAACAATTTTCAATAATAAGTATTGAACCAAAAGGTAATTTCTAATGAAAGCCCTTGTTAATCAGAAATGTCAGAATCCCTTTCCTAAAACATTAACTGAGGTTTTACTGAATCAGACTAAAGAGAATGACCAGTTTGGTCTGTGAGTGTCAGGCTGCAAGAGCACCTTTGAATTGAAGACCCCACTGGGATTGAACAGTAATATACTGTGTAATTGGCAGACAAGGATACAAATGGAGCATTAAAAATATATCACTTTAGAACCTGAAACCAGAGTGAGTGAAATCAGTTCTCAAAGCTAACTACATTGTTCCTGTAAGTCTAGTTTCCCCAAACCTATTGTCAACTCCCCTGCAGAGTATAAGCCAGGCTGAAAAAATGCTTCGAGGTGACCCAACCCTGCACGGTTTGTGACTAAAATTAGCAACTTGAAAAAAAAAAAAAATAGCAACTTGTTCTGAAGGTGATAGAAATGGATATAATTGTGTTAGGAATAATTTACTGTACTGGCAATGTTTGATTATGACCAAGAACTGTGAATAATGTAAAATATTATGGAGAGAGAAGAATGTTAATCAGACTCTTGCCATAAGAATTCAATAATGTCCTAGTATAATGAAAGTTATAGATGAAAAGAAAAGTCTGGTTTTGTTTGTTTTTTCAGTTGGGTATTGCAAATGTACTTGAAATGCACTGATATCTTCTAACACAGATTTTTTTAAATTGTCAGGTGTGGTCCAATTTATAAAAATAGTTTACCATAAATCTTTTTTTCTTCTGTCACAACATGCTTTTTTTTCTTTTCCTCTTAAGATGTTAATTTATCATGCAAAAATTTTTTTCATTAAGTGCATTAATGGTTTTTGTTTGTACAGGATTTTTTCAAATCAGGACTCCCCGTAGTTCCTAAATGTAAATCCTTAGCAAACGACATGCCAAGATGATAGCTCCATTCCACGTGGGAAGAGGCAAATTCAGCCATATCTTGGGGTTTTAACCAGGGTTCCAGCCTTTGGGTTGTACAGTGTCTCTGATAAGTCTCCCTTATGATAACTTCAGATGGACTGTAATGGAACATTTTGTGGAAGAAACTGTCTTCTAGCAGTTGAATAGTGATGCCGGGAATAAATTTGGTTTCCCTGAATAATGGTTTCTCAAAGCAGTCATAGCTTCTTTAGAAGTTTAGAATTGGTACCATTTCTTATCCTTATATTTCAGCATTAACTGCAAAGAAAAAATAGTCACCATAAGATGTTAAAAAATTATTTAAAAGTGCTAATCAAAGCAAGCTCATATTGAGCTAATCATGCATATCAAAATCTCAAAACTTATAAGACTTCCTTTATTTTTTGAAATAAAGTACATATAGAAAGACTTTTTAAAAAAAACAATCAAGCTCTAAAGATTTGCCTGACAGGAAATGATTTTTAATGATTGAGACAAAAAGGGGTGTGTGGACCCCAGCCTCTACTGCCCCTTCACACCTTGTTGGGGGAGATCCTGTAATCAACCTAAGTACCTTTTTAGCAGCTGATGCACAATATAGACCCAGTGTACCAGAACCAGTGGATAATTTTCTTTTAAGTCATCCTCTAAGGTAAAGAAGTATCAATATAGTATTAAAAAAACATTTTTTTCTCCCCAATATGAGGGGAGTTATAATACTTATAATGCGATCCCAGTTACCTTGGCTCTCACACAGGATTACTTTCAGTGACATCTCTGTTTAGGCTTTCTTTTGCAGGACCTAAATGTTTAAAGTTATTACTGTATGAAGATGCCTTTATTTACTTAGGCAGTTTACCTCATGTGCATGTTTGGAAAATGCTTCTGCACTGGTCATCATGCCTGCAGTTTTCTCTTCCAGCTCTCCTAGCCTCTGTCCTCTCTCATCAAGTGCGATCCGTGCACGAGTCAGCTCTCCCATCACCCCTCCGGCAGCACCTTTCATCCCTTCTATACCACCTGGTCCAGGAATGTGCTGTGCGAGGCTGCGTGATGCTTTTCCTGCTGAAGCTTCCCCAACTGGGAGTTCAAGCCATAGTAATTTAAAACATTCTGTCAGTAATTCAAGTAATTATAGTCAAGTTTATCACCAAAGTACTTACATTGAATTCTACTGTCATAACTCTCATGAAGAGACATATTTGTTCCTATCATAGATCTGTATTTGCAGATGTTAGCATTTACCGAAGAAAAATGCCCACGAAAGAAACTGAGAGAGATATTGGTACCATATGCCTTATTGTGTGTGTGTGTGGGGGGGGTGTTCCATACAATATGGCATAATTGCATTTCTTTTTTTTTTTTTTTTTTCCAGTACACGGGCCTCCCACTGCCGTGGCCTCTCCCCTCGCGGAGCACAAGCTCCAGACGCACAGGCCCAGAGGCCATGGCTCACGGGCCCAGCCACTCCGTGGCATGTGGGATCCCCCCGGACCGGGGCACGAACCCGTGTCCCCTGAACCGGCAGGCGGACTCTCAACCACTGTGCCACCAGGGAAGCCCAATTGCATTTCTTGACATTGCTGAATTGGGATGCTCACAATTTTATTGTGACCTCATATTTAACCCATATTAGTGTCTGCTCCAATCTCAGGCCTGATCATTTATTTTAAATTTCTGCCCAAGTTGGCATTCCAACCTTCTGTATTCATCTTGCTGTCAGTCTTTGTAGGCCTCAGTTGTCGTTTTTTCAAAAATCTCTGTGTGTGTGTATGTAAATACTAGAGAATGGGGTGTATGCATGATGGGCATTAATAAACATTTGTAGGAACTTTATTACTTTATAAAAGACTAAAAATTTCCCCATCATTTACAAAGCGCATTTTCACTTAATTTTAATGAAGTAACTTTTAAATATTGAAAAACAGCTATCTTAGTAAAAACAGCTATCTTAGTAAAAATTTAGTGAGAATTCCCAAGGATATAACATTAGGAATGGAATCTAGCTCAATTTTTAAAAAATAAGAGGCTTATTGAGATAAAATTCACATATCATAAAATTCACCACCACCCCTTTTTTTAAAAAATTTTTGGCCATGCTGCACAGCTTGTGGGATCTTGGTTTCCAGAACAGCGATCGAACTCCTGGCCCCGGCAGTGAAAGCTCCAAATCCTAACCACTGGACTGCCAGGGGATTCCCAAAACTCACCCTTTTTAAGTGTACAATTCAGTGGTTTTTAGCATATTCACAGATTTGTGCAACTATCACCACTGTCTAATTTTAGAACATTTTCATCACCCCAAAAAGAAAACTCTGTACCTATTAGCAGTCCCTTTCTAGTCCCTCCTTGCCTCAGTCCCTGGCAACTATTAATTTACTTTCTGTCTCTATGGATTTGTCTATTCAGACCATTTTGTATAAAAGGAATCATATAATATGTGGCCATTTTTGTCTTCCTTCTTTAATTTAGCATGATGTTTTCAAGGTTCATCCATGTTGTAGTATGTATCAAACGTCATTCCCTTTTATGGCTGAATACTATTCCATTGTATGGAAGTACCTAGATCTTTTGCATAGTTAAAAATTCAAGAAAAAAGGAGTTTGATCTGTAAGACCAAATGGTGGGTGAGATATTCTGGAAAATGTATTCTTAATTTATCTCTGAAAATGTTCCCTAGTATCTTTCTACTGCATTTTGATTATTGTTCATCAGAGTTTCGCAGGTAGATTTTTTTAAAGTAATTTATTCCGTACCATTGGTAAACCTTGAATTCTGAATAAATAATCTGTTTCCTAGAAGTAAAGGCAGGCAGATTCAAAAACATTTTTTCAGATTTTAGTAATCAAATGTCTTCACCCTGCCTTGCAGGTATAATCTACCTGCAAATGACACATTTATTAGCTTACTCATTTTTTGTATGAATTGCATGTACTATGAATTGCATGTACTATTAGAATTGCATCTAATATAAAGTGACCAATTTTATTCATGTTTGGTAAACAAATAGTTTTCATGGTATAGAAGCAAAACGCTAGTCTAGAAATAGGTCTTCTGATACTCACAGAGCTCTTCTCTGTCAAATGTTTGTCCACTTCCACCAAACAGTCCTTTGAGAAAGCCTCTGTTTTGAGCTTCTGGTGTCTCTATGGGAGTAAACAAATCTCCTAGCATGTCCTATATCAGATCAAAAGAAAACAGCATTAGACTAAGAGTAAAGTAACAGATCAAAAGATAACATGGTGGCAGGTTAGAGCATGTCATGAAAAGGCAGTCTGTTTTCCATATATTTTCCTGGTGATTTTTGCTTTGCTCCCAGTTCTCTCTGGCCTTTCTTTCTCCATCTCCTTCCTTTCCCTTCCCTTCTCCAAGAACTGACATCCTAAAATTTTCACTTTTCTGCCCTCTTCGTTTCTTCCTTCTACAATTAGAAAGCATGGGAAGCTAATATTCACCCTAGGATTAATTTACACTTGATCAGTGACTGCCAATCTAGACTTCTGATTCTTTTTCAATTACCATAGCGTCTTTCCTGTCCTAGTTCCCTTTCTGGAACCAAGCATGGACTGCCCTATGAAATGGGAAGCCTTTGGTGGTGTGTAGAGAAAGGCTGGATTTATTTTTATATCATATACAAAATAATGAAGTAGCTCAAGATAAATGAGTCAAAGTAGGCAGCTACTGCATGGTGAGGTAAAATTGTTCTTAATATTTGATGTAATTTAGAATGACTGGGGAGATATCTTGTTAGAAACACAGATGCACTGGCTTTATTCCACAGGCGCTAAATCAAAATTTGCATAGATGTGTTCTGGTTATCTGTATTTTTAACTTGCTCTAACTTTTCCTAACTTTTAACTTGCCCTAAAAAGTTTTAACTTGCTTTGGTCTTTCTAAAGCAGACCAAAATTTGAGAACCATTGGTTTGGAGGAAGGAACTTCAACCCAAAGTCAGACCGTTGACCTAATATCAGTTTGTCTGTGAACCTGCAGCGTGACTGTCATCATCATCCCCTTTCACCTCTACTCCCCAGACCTGTGCTCTTCCTCCGAATCCCTTCTCTTTGGAAATGGCTGCACCATCTACTTAGTTCCCCAACCCAGAAATACAGGAATAATTATTAATTCCTTCCTTTCCTTCACTCCTACATCTAATAACCCTCCAATCTGACTGATTACACTTTATAGCCATTGAATCTGCTAACTTTTCTCTCTCCTCACTGTTGGCTGCCTTATTTCAAACCACTATTATTTTTGGCCTTAATTATTTTAAAAAGCCTCCAAATTTTTCTCCCTACTTTTAGTCTTAATTCCACAAAACTAATTGCCATACTGCAACCAGAATATTAGCTTTAATAAACAAATTTGTTAAACCTTTTCAATGACTTGCTATTGCCCTGGGGATAAATGCCAGATTCCTTAACGAGCTTACAAGGTGTTCCAAGCTCTGTTCTTGACTAACTCTCCAGCATCAACCCTTCACTCTCTCCACTTCCCAACTCAGCACTTTGTTGGAAGTTGCCTGAACCTTGGGGCTGTCGCATGCCTCTGCTCTGTCAAGAATATTATTACCTTTTCCATCTCCAGCCATCCATTCCTATGGATAACTCCTATTCATCCTTCACAACGTTTTTCTAACTACCCCTTCCCTTTTGTTCCATCAACCCAGGTGCCCCTCTCACATGTCTCCCCAGCACCGGCACAGCCATATAACAGCATTTTCCAGAGTATTGTGGTTGTCTGTTTACTTATCTCTCCCTCCACACTAACAGGTAGGGACTTGTATCTTGTTTATGATTGTGTTCCTAGAGCACAGCCAAGTACCAGGCATATAAAAAAACTCTAAGTATTTGTTGAATAACATTTATTATTATTTATTTTTAAAGCTTATTATGTTCCAGGCACTGTGCTCAGTGCTTTATATGAATTCTTTCTTAATTCTCACAGCAGTGCTTCAAGGTAGTAGATTAAGTAAAATGGCCAAAGTTATATAAGTGAGCAAAATGCAACTTAAATAGTTCAGAGCTTATACTCTGAACCTCTATATTGTAATAAATGGGTTTTAGTTTTCTTATTTCTAAAATCAGGAGGAGAAACCAATTAAATCCCTAAGATGCCTTTTAACATTTTGTGACCACATTTACTTATCCAAGGCTAGATAGGCTTTTATATTTGTTTCTAGGTTCTGCTTACCGCTATGATCAAAGACAAATGCCCAATTCTAACCTACAGGATATGTATTTATTTTGTATGGCTCTTAATCACAATTAGGATTTCTTTAAAAAAATTTCATTAACTCCCTGAATTGTATGCAGAATTTTTGTGTGTACATACATATTCCCCACCCTGGAGATTTTCATAATCTTTCAGAGGATTCTCCATAGGCAAAAAAACCAATAAAACACACAAAACAACCATTGATATGTATGATCACATTCTTCGCACATCCCGTTTTTTCTTATTTTTTTCTGTGTATATCTGGAACCACACTAGAACTTGGTAGCATCACAATGATGAACATATATTCAAAACATGTTCTAGGGCAGGCATATTTATTGTCTGGCTCAATAATATTTTAACTTTTAGACATCTTTCTAACTTTTTCTCTTTTTACAACTGTGTCCAATGTTTATTCATAAATATGCCTGACCTACCTGTAGATTATCACACATCTCTTGGCTGTATGTTAACCGCTGAATTTCAGTAGGAGAGACAAGGTATAATGCCTGTCCTTCATTGGTAAAACAAAACGTCCGTGCTATCCTCATGTCTGTCAGTGGCAAATAATTAACATCCAACATTGGGCGAAGACTAGGTAGGCTGAATGGAAAAAAACAAATCCACATTTCATTTTCAAGTTGTTAGAAGCTTTTAATTTCTTCGTATAAAATGTGTAGATCCTTACATAAAACGATACTTTTTATACCACAACTTTACGGTTGTTTCTTTATCCTCTTGAATTTTCAATGGTAGTAAACTAGACTTTCACATAAAATCATATTCACAAAAAATTATGGGCACAGTTCTTCTATCTTAATCCACACAGATACTTAGCAAATGTCCTTGAAGGATGGATTAAACGCAGTGGCCAGCAATTTCAAAATGCTTTTTGGAGCATTTCACAGGTTCCTACAGTACAGTTATAATCTTTGATTATGGCAGAAACACCACAGCTAGAAAATGGCTGCCTGCATACTTGGTCTATTGTCTCTTTTTAAGGCAGAACTCCTGGGTCTGAGGAGGTTATACACTGATGAAGTGGGTCTTGTTCACTGTGCCTGGGAATGGAGTGGCTTTGCTCCCCATTCCTTTACTTCCTCTATACACAGAAAGTGAAAATCACCTATGACTTAGGGCACCTGCACTGAAGAGGTGATTAATAAACAAACATGGCTGGGGGCTGTAACAGAATTAGTTACAAATAATAGATCAAAATTTGCACATCCAAGCTAATACCACATCTCAAGTGTCTTACTGATTGGCTCTATGCTTACCCTAATGTTGTAGTCAAATGATTCTACTTACATATTTATAAAAATGTACTTTTGGATACTGTCACTGGAGCCAGATTTACAAACTACTAAAGAAAACCAATCTCAATGCTTTTAAAGCACATCTCTAATGCCAAAAAGAGAAAAATAAACTTGTAGTTAAATCTCAAGCTCTGACATCATTCTACTGCTTGTAGCGTGCACAAAGATTTTAAATTAACCCAGATCATAAAACCAGCACCTTGAAAAAGAAGTACTTATCTCTCTTATCACAGTAGTTTGTAATTACAACTTAAGCCCTAGAATCTTACCGTATAAAGTGGGACCTGAAATCTGTGCTATAGGAATAAGTTTTTCATGAGGTCCTAGCGCTGTGCTGTCCAATATGGTAGCCACTAGCCACATGTGGCTATTGAGCAGTTGATATATGGCTTGTCTGATTTGAGATATTCTGTAAGTGTAAATCATATACTGAATTTCAAAGATTTAGTATGAAAAAAGTATATTAAAAATACATGTGATGGCGTCTGAAGTAACAAAGATCCTTAGGATATGAGTCCAAAACAAACTCAGTTAAACAGACTTCCATTCATTCCGAATAATGGGCTGTGGTGGGGAAGAGGTTCCTATGGACTTTCCTGGTAAGTTGTGTTGTCTATGTAGCATAATAAAAGTAAGCCAACAAAATACAACAGGTGTAATCACTTTTGGTAGGAAAAGGAAAGAGTAAGTCAATTGCTAAGGTCTATGAAACAAGTACTCTTAAAGATGAAAAAAAAAAGTTTTTTTCTGTGCAAGGACATTTTTATAAGGAAATAGTGTCAGGTAACTAAAGATGGTTCCCACTAAAAATGGCTCTCTCAGCCCAATTTGAGAACTTTATACATAGATAAGCCTCTTGCATCTCTCTCTACTCTTTTCTAGGTCTGGGTACATTGGCACATGAGCAATCATACCTACCTAGCAACTATCTGAAAACTAGGACTTGAGGAGATTGGGCTCAGTGTAGTTAAGTTCTGCATTGGAAGTACGGAGTCCTAACCACTGGACTGCCAGGAAAGTCCCATAGTTAAGTTCTGACAGGGTCTGGAAAGATCTGGGAATATGCTTAGCAAGGTCAGGAGCATGCCAATTTGTAGACTCCAGTTACTCAAGCCACATGTTTCCTAGCCACACCTTACACATTACTAAAATCATGTCAAAATCACCTTTCAAATATTTTTGAGATCCTCATGAACACATAAAGAGTTTCCACTAGGACATAATATTAAAGTAGTCATCATCATGTAAAACAGCTTTTACAAAGGGCAGAGACAGAGAGATCATTTTATCTTTCCTATTGCTATGACTCCTGTTGCTTTTTAAACTCTTGCTTTTCATTTCTCAAGAAATTCCCCTCCTCATAAATGTAGATGTAGCATGTATTCATTTAAGTAGAAATTAATTTTCAGATGTACCATTTAAGAAAAGAAGACATACTAAAATTTTGCAAAAACAGGGTAAGTAGTCACTATCAAGCTAAAAACTCAATTGCGAAATAACATTTTTGAGTGACTAAACGTGAGCCCAGGGGAGTGTATACACACATTTTTTTTTTTCCCTTCTAAACTAAGGCATGTCTAGGAGTTAAGTCGTTATTTTCAAACAAGACTGGAATGGCCTTCAGAAATCTTTAAAAAGAGCTTGAGAAAGAGAAACCAGATGAAGAGACAAAGAGTAAGAAATATGTAAGAATGAGCAGGCCGTAAATGATTTTATGTTTTCAAAACTTTCTCCTTCATTAACTACTTCTTGGCTTACAAATCTACTCATGTCTCCCCTATTAAGTAAAATATAACAATAAAAACACTCTCAAACACCCAGGTTTGCTCTCAAACTACTTTCCTGTCTCTCATCTCTCTTTTTACCAAAATTTCCCCAAAGAATATTGGCCATTGAAAATTTGAATTTCATATACTTTTCACATATCATGAAATACTATTCTCTGATTTCTTTCAACAATTTGAAAATGTAAAAACCATTCTTAGCTTGCAAGCTTTACAATATCAGATTGGGGGGAGGGCAGGGTAGATACGGCCTGGGGCTGTAGTCTGTCAGCCCCTGATCTATGCCACTGCCTCTTCTTGCCCCCTTGAAATTTAGTCTTACCTCCGCCGTGCTCCTAAGATTTGCTTTCTCAAAGATCACTAATATCTAGGTGCCTGATCTAGGGTTTTTTCTTGTACCCAAACTCTTTGACCTTTCTGCTCTGACTACCTCTTGACCATCGTTTTGATACTCTGCTGTCCTTTTCATTTCATGAAGTTCTGCTACTCTGATCCTTTTCCTAGCTCTCTGATGACTTCTCAATCTCCTTTGCTGGAGTTTCTTTTTTCTCCTCAACATAAATGTAGACATATGCACCCCTCCCCCCCAATTTTTGTCCTAAGACCAGCCTATTTCTCCGCTTTTTTTATAGTGTCCTCTTTGATGATTTCATTCACTGCTACAACTTTAACTAATGCATTTACGTAAATGGTTTCCAGAGCTTTATCTTCCATCCCTATTTTTTTAAGAGTCCAGACCTTAAATTGCTGGCTAAACTTCTGCAGGCTGGCATATAAGCACCTCACATTCCAAGCATTCATTCTCAATTCATTCCCAAACTTCTCATTATCAGTCTTTCTAAATTCTGACTTTCTTATCTGCTAATGACCTCACTATTATCCAAGTTCATGATAAAACTTTTTAACCTTTCCTCACTATTATCCAAGTTCATGATAAAACTTTTTAACCTTTCCTCACTATTATCCAAGTTCATGATAAAACTTTTTAACCTTTCCTCACTATTATCCAAGTTCATGATAAAACTTTTTAACCTTTAAGTTCTTTTCTAACCCTGAGATTTAAAGACCTCCATTACCTTTCACAACCAGTTGGTTTTACATTCAGCAAATTTCCCTCAATTATCCCTCACATCTGTTTCCACCTAGCCTTCAATATAGTTACGACTTCAGTTCAAAAGCCCATCCAAGCTCTCCCTCCATGTATATTTCTTAATGCATACCTAGAGCAGGTTAAAATAAAATGACTTTTAGTATACTGTTCAGTGTTGATCTCACTTTTTCCTAGACTTGCAACCTCAGGCAAATTTGTTAACATATGTAAAATGGAGGATGCAAATAACACTTTATTTTCCTATGTCCTAGAAAAGTTATAAGGATAAAATTAAATTCTGTATGGAAAATTCTTGTGTGTACTATGAAACATAGTAAAGGTAACAGTTCATTTCTTTTCCTTGTAGTTTATTCATCTTCATATATCCTGTGCCTAGCGTAGCATCTGGGAGATAACGTGCTCAATAAATGTTGAATGAATGTGTGAATGACTGGAGAATCACTCTTTCCTTAGATTCCTTGATGTCAATTAACATATTTCATTCACAATGCAAAGCATTTTTAGCAAAAACAAAAAACAAAAAGCAAACAAAAACAAATAAAAACTCAAAGTCTCCTCAAACTTTTGAGCAATAAAACATTCACAAACATAATGAAACAATGATCTCAGGTTGCTTCTTGATAACATCTTGGCACATTACACATATACTTTTCATAATTGTACCTTGTTTGCACTGTTATGATTACCAGATAATTTATAAAGAAGGCAAGTACCTCATTATCATGATATGCCCATTGGCACAAAAGCATGCCAAGCAGGCACTGTTACACATGACCACCACATCTGCTTGCAGTATAAAAGATGTCTCGGTGATGTTATGAACATAGAGGCAAGTCTGAGAAGGCAGTGAGAAGACTTTGGCTTGTTTTTCTGAGCAGATTATTGTATACTGATGATCTCCTATTTCTTGGGATGGAGAGGGGCAGTTCATGACCAGCTTTCTTCTCCAAGATTTCTCATTTTCATCTATGTTGTTTGGATCCCTCCAGACTTCATATGGTGGTTGCATTAATCTGCCAGTTCGGTCCATACAGGAGAATGTTAGGACAGCTCCTTTCAATGAGAGGAATGTACCTATAAAAACAATTTCATATCACTGGCACATGAAATTCTAAAACAGCTGCTATTCATCTATGGGTGATAAACGTTTTATATTATGATAATTCATATCTATAGTGTCATAATTTTGCAGTATTATACATAAATCAGTAGATTTGTGAGTTCGTCAGTTGCAATAACTTGGAATCATAAAAGGTAGGGTCTAAAAGGAGTCTAAGACATCAACTTGTCAAATCCTCTCATTATATTAATGAGAAAACAGAGACCCAGAAAAATGATGAGACTTGGGTCAGGTCACATAGCAAGTCAGTGGCTGAGCCTGGACTAGAACTCAGGTTTCCTAATTCCTAATCCAGTTTCCTTTCATTATACTATATAGTATTCATTAAAATACCTTTTTAAAAAGCAAATTTTAGAAAATTTATAATTTTAATTTATTGAATAACCAGCTGAAAAAATAATGCCAACTGATTCCACTTCTTTATTTTATGGACTCATTCACTAGAAAATGCTATTTTTCTTCTTCTGAAAATGAACACTCAGAATATTTCATGAAATTTAAATATCTAGAGTTCATGCTAGCAATTTTGATTGTATTAAAAAAAATCCAAACTAGCTTTGGCGTTTAGGCAGGCTTATGCATCTTTTATACAGAAAAATGGTTTACTCACCTAGGATCTCCAAGGTTGAATATCCATGCCAAACTATTACCTATGGGTGATTTTTACCAGTCCCAGAGACAAGATACTATGAAGCTTAGGAAGTAACTTGGGGTAGACTGACCTTTGGACATTTCCAGATTCTCCCCTAAGCAGCGCCCTAGCAGCCTTTTCTTTCCTTTCTCCTTTGACATCATGTAGAGAGAGTAAGGAAGTTATCCCAGGCTGATATACCTCAGGAGTGTACATGTACCAGAGACTTAGGAAGGGTGTTATAAAAATACATTCCATTTAGAAAGTACTTTATAAAGTATTTAAAATTAAAAATAACATGTTTAGATGATGTAACATGATTTTTTAAAAAAAGCTCAGTAAGTCCAAAATATAGCCGTTACTATTTCAGAAATACACATTACAAAGGAAGCTTAAATTTAAGGACTTCTATAGTAAGATATTAACAATTCGGTCTACAGTAAATAATTCACCAGACAATTAATGAGGATTTTCCTCCTAAAAGAGGTCTTACTGGCTAGAAGTGTACCTTCTCCAGCTTTCCAAATTACCAGTCTTCCCCACTAAAATCTTAATTCATTCAATCAACAAATACTTATTGAGTGAGGGTTTACCATGTGTTCTAGGCTCTGTTTTAGGCACAGGGGAATAAAATAGTGAATAAAACAGATAAAAATCCGTACCTTCACAGAACTAACTTTCTATGATAGAGACAGACAATATATACGATAAGTATATATATGAGATTAGATAGCAATAAGTACTAAGGAAAAAATAAAGCAGAAAAGGGGATAGAAATTCTTGGAAAAGGGTGTGATTAAATTTTAAATAGAGTAGAAGATGTTAAGGACTAATGTTTGTTCATTTCCCCTCCCCAAATTCATATATTAATGCCCTCCCCCCCTCTTCCATTGTGAATGTATTGATATTTGGAGATGGGCCCTCTATGGGAATATTTAAGGTTAAAGGAGGTCATAAGGGTAGGGCCCTGATCTGATAGAATTGGTGTCCTTATAAGAAGAGACACCCAGAAACCTAGCTCTTTCTTTCTCTCTCTCTCCCTCTCTCTCCCTCCCCCCTCCCCTCCCCCACACATAAGAAAGGTCACATGAGTACACAGTGAGAAGGCAGCTGTCTGCAACCCAGGGAGAGAGCTCTCACCAGATACCAACACTGCAGGTATGTTGATTTGAGACTTCCAGTCTCCAGAAGTGTGAGAAAATAAAATTCTGTTGTTGAAGTCACCCAGTTTGTGGTATTTTGTTAAGGCAGCCTGAGCAGATTTATACAGAAGAGGAGGCTTCTTTGCATTGTACTGTGGAATTAAGGCTCAGGAAACCAGCACAAAATATTCTGGCAACTGTGATTACCCTTTATCTCTGATCCAAGAGTCTCACGTCTTCTATCAGCATCCATGAAACTGGCAACTTAAATTTATTAGCTTGCAAGTAAAGTAAAATCTCAAACTATTCACAGATCTTGACCTTCTGGAGCAGTTACGGGCAGACTTATAGGAGATGAGATCAGAGATAATACGGAGCTAAGTCATGTAGGTTCTTGTAGGACACAGTAAAGACTTAGATTTTTACTTGGTATGAGATGGGAAGATTTTGAGAATAGAGTAATATAATCTAATTTCCATTTAACAGGATCACTCTTCGTGCTGGGTATATCCTAAAGGGAGTCAAGGTTGGAAGAAAGGAGAGCAGTTAAAAGGTTAGTACAATAATTCAGGTGAGAAATGGATAGAGGCTTGCTCAAACCAGGTGGTAATAGTATAAAGGGTGAGAAATGGTCAGAATCTGAGTATATTATAACGGTCAAGCCAACAGAATATGCCAATAAGTTGGGGTTAGAGTGTGAAAGAGATACAGTGGTCAAGATTGATTCTAATGCTTTTGACCTGAGAAACTGGAAGGATGGAATTGCCATTAACAGATATGGGAAAGACTGAGGGAGAAAGGAAAGGAATATTAGGAACTCAGTTTGGGACGTAAGTTTGAGATACTTATTAGACATCCAAGTGTATGTCATATACCTATAACTGGATACCTATGTCAGGAATTTGGGGATAGGCCAGACTGTAAGTATAAATATATGACCCATTAGATTACAAAAGGCATTTAAGGTAATGAGGCTGGCTGATTTCATGTAGGGCTTGAATATAAATAGAAAACAGAAAAGGTTTAAGGAGTCTGTCTTTGAGCATGCTGGTGTTTTAAGTCCAGTGAAATGTAGAGGAGCGAGCAAAGGGGACTGAAAAAGAATGGCTATAAAGGTGGAAGAAAACTAGGTAAATAAAGTATCCTGGAATCTAAGCGAAAAGTGCAATGTTATAAGGTAGGGAAAATGGTAAACTGCAATATGTTGCTGATGTGTCAGGTAAGATGTGACTTGAGAATTGACCATTGGATTTAGCAGTGAGGTCAGTGATGACCTATACAGAGCTTTTTGTTGATTGGTGTGGGGGAAAGTTTGATTAGAATGCACTCAAGAGAGAAGGGGAGAATAAAACTGGAAATAGTGAATATAACATAACTATTTCAAGGAATTTTGCACTAAAGAAAAAGAAGTGAAATGGGGCATTGTAGGAGAATAGATTCAAGGAGGGTTTTTCTCTTTTAATGGGAGAAATAACAGCATGTTTGTATGCTGATCTAGTAAAATGATGAATATTTATTATAATTATATAAAGGAAACAGGAAAAATTGCTGGATTGACTTTCTTGTGTAGGTGAAAGGGAGTAGAATCTAGTGTACAACTGGAGACATTCACCAAGTCAGGAGCTTACAGTTTAGTCACAACAGGAGAAAAGGTAGAGACCATGGAGATACAGACAGACAGGTTGGTAGACGTGGTGGCAGCTGCTGAAGTTCTTATCTGATCGTTTCAGTTTTCTCAGTGAAAGAGGACACATGGTCATTAGCTGAGATTGAAAACAGTGGAGGAGGTATGGGAACTCTGAGGAGAGTGGAGAAAATATGTAATTATTGTTCAAGAGGGTGGACAGAGGACTACCCAGCAGCACAGGAACCCACTTGAGGTTAATGATGATTTATTTCAAAATGAGACTTTTTAGTCTGGTTATATATTCTCCAGCCATATCCAGCTACACAGACACAGAAATAAAGTAGGTAGAATTAAATTTAACCAGGATTGTGATTAACCATATTACATATGTATGATGTTATGATTTATGATAAATATCCATTTGGTCTTTATTCCTGTTTCTGGCACAGTGCTCTAAAATCCTTGGAATTTCCTGACAAGAGCAACACAGGTGTCTTTCATTTTGTTAATTAGGTGATTGGGGGCCTCACCTAAGGATAGGGGCTTCTTGCCAGGGGAACCAACCAGGTGATTAGAGGGTTAGCACTTTCAGCCCCACCCCCCTACTTTTGGGGCGAAGAAAGAAGCAGATTGAGTTCAATCACCAATGGGCAATGGTTTAATTAATCACACCTGTGGAAGGAAACCTCCATTAAAAACCCAAAAGGCGGGGGTTTGGAGAGCTTCCGGGTCGAGCAGGCAGAGCTGTGGGAGAGAGCTCTTGGAGAAGGCATGGAAGCTCCACGTCCCATCCTACGTTCCTTGCCCTAGGCATCTCTTCCATCGGATGTTCAGCTATATCCTTTTATAGGAAACTGCTAAGCAGTAAGTAAACAGTTTTTTTGATTTCTGTGAGCTGCTGTAGCAAATTAATTGAACCCGAGGAGGAGGTTGTGGAAACCTCAGGTCAGAACAGGTGACTTGGGATTGGCATCTGAAAGAGGGGGAGGGGACAGTCTCATTGGACTGAGAACTTACCCTGTGTGATCTGACACTATTTCCATGTAGTGTCCGAATTGCGTTAAATTGTGGAACACCCAGCTGGTGTCTCAGAGACTTGCTTGTTTGTGGAGAAAACCTCCACTCATCTGGTGTCAGAAGTGTTGTGAGTGTGGTAGTCGTGTGAAAGTAAAGGAAACGCACAGGAGAAACACGGAAGGAGGAAGGACTGGCTTTTTCCCTATACAGGAGGAAAGAACATTGTTTTCTCCATCCCAGCATGCAAAACTGCATTTGTACTATTATCACCTGCGGCTTATTTAAAAGCAAATTCTCAAACTCCATCCCAGACCTACTGAATTAGAAACTCTGAGAATGGTTGTAACAAACCCTCCAAGTGATTCTGATACAGACTAAAGTGATGGCTACTGGGATGGATAATCTTTAGGTGTTTTCTCACTCTAAAATTCAGTGATTTAGTGGTTTAGTTCAAATTTCCGTATCATTGATGAGAATTTGTTGTCAAGACAATCAAGATAAATTAATGTGAAATTAAATTTAAAAAGATAAGTGGGCTTTTCTTTGTTGAGAGATTTTTGATTACTGATTAAATCTCCTTATTAGTTACAGGTCTGTTGAGACTCTATTTCTTCATGATTCAGTCTTGGTCGGTTATATGTTTTTTTTGATTACTGATTAAATCTCCTTATTAGTTACAGGTCTGTTGAGACTTTCTATTTCTTCATGATTCAGTCTTGGTCTAGGAGTTTATCCATTTCTTCTAGGTTATCCTATATATTAAGAACTATATATCTAGATCATTGGATTTTCCCAAAGAAGTACATTCTTTTAATCTCTCCATAAAAGAAGGGAGTCTGGCAAGAGTTTGAATTCATGACAGTAGCATGTGACAAAAGGGTATGTGAAATATCATTTTTTTGATAGTACCTGTAGAGAATTTTATTTTGCTTTTTTAATTCAATGAATTTTTAAAATATCTAAAAATCTTAATAGCTTCCCACGTGTCTAGCTATTAAGGGCTTAGACAGATTCCTTGCTTTATTCAGCAGTTTCAAGTGACAGTATATCTACTTTGGGGAAAATAGAATTGCTACAAACACATTTAATACAACTAGTAATAAGAACTGTAAACAACTAATAGAGCTGCTACCTATAAGTGGAGTGTGTATATTTGTTTTCCTGTATTAAGCTGTGATTATACTTCAGTCAAATACAATCATTATGCTTGAACTATATTCTTACTGTATTAGTTTTTAAGATATAATGCATGAATTTCACAAATATGTTTGAAATATACACATCTTATATGGAAAGTCCCTAAACTAAATACTTGCATAGAGCGAAATTTCTCATCAAGGTTTAGACTTAAGATGAAAAACTACATCCTTCTCATTTGATCTCCAGACAAAACCTATTAACTAGTTTCATATTGTATCTGTGAGATAGCACATTCACTCATCTGTACATTTGCATAAGTTAATTGTTCTTCATCAGAGAGCTAGATTTTAAAGGAATTAAATGCTAGCAAGTAAGTTTGACATAGGGAGTGGGCTGGGAAAAGTCTAGAGTAGAGGGTAAGTCTAGGAGATATTTCTTGTCAGCAGGCAAAGGACAACACAAGAATACTGTAAGAAAAAGAATAAAGGCAAGAAGATCATCTCTGATATACTTTTGCATATGAAAACAAATATATCTAAGCTTAGATGATATGTAAACAAATATATCTAAGCTTAGATAATATGTAATAAAAAACTGAATTAGTAAGTTAAAATCATATCCTTAGTATACAAAAAGGAAAATCTAGAGAAAATGAGGTAAGTCCATCTACACAAATCTTTATCTCTTACATTTTTAATTTTTCTTTATCAGCCCTTCTTTAAGTGAGGCATGTGTTCATGGGTTTTAAGTTTGTGAAACTAAAATATTTTAACCACAATCAAGTTAAACTCCTTTCTCTTTCCACTGTAATTTTCTTCCAGTTAAGTGACATTGTAGTGAATAGGCATTTCAGGAATCTGGACAAGGGGAAATTAAGATGGGGGTACATCTAGAATTTAGTAGACTTGTGTACGTGATTCACAATCACTACCATGTCTAGGTTACTGAAAGCCTTTTAGGTTATAGGAATGGCTGCTAGGAAAACTCCCACCACCCTGATGCAACTCAGCATTAATCTGACATGGAAGTGCAGGGCTGAAGATCATATTACAAATTATATATTATGTCAATATTAGAAATATATAGATAATGTAGAAGAAACAAGATTTGAAATTTGAAATGTCTGGATCCAAGAGCTAGTCTGTAGAAAATTCTTCCAAATCTTACAGCTCCCAAGAAACTTGATACACGTTTTCCAAAAGGGAAGTGAGGAAATAAGACTGGTTGGACTAGAGAGCTGGTGCTGGGAAGTAGCAGGAAATCAGATTAGAAAGGTAGAACAAAGCTGAGCTTATAGAGATCACTGATTTCCACGATTTTCAAGAAATTGCTTCTATGGGTAAGTGAAAGGTATCAGAGAATATGGTGTATAGAAATTAGGTGATGAAGACAATATTGTAATAAGACCAGTACAGAGGCAGTAAGTAAAGGGATCAGAAAAGAAACGGAAGTGATGGAAGTCATCTAGGTAGTATCATGGCACTATTAACAGAAATGGGGAGAAGAGCAAGAAGAAATAGTTCAGGGGTAAAGAGAATGAATTTATTATGGAAAATCTTTAGTTTAATCATGAGTTTAAATCTCTAGTTTGATGAAGCATGAAAATAATTTTTTTTACAAAGCAGTGATAGGCACTTCATGTGGCAGGATTGGTAATTACAGAATAATCTGTAGCTGGTAGCACAAAGCGTTACATGGAAATGAAATACAATTTAAAGTGAGTCTCAAAAAATTAGAGGGGTAGGAAACTTTTGGAGGTTATAAATAAGTTTATGGCATAGATTTTGGTCATGGTTTCATGGATGTATACTTGTCTCCAAACTCATCAAGGTGTTTACGTTAAATATGTGCAGCTTTTTATATGTCAATCATACTTCAGTAAAGTGGCTTTAAAATTAGAATCTCAGCAAATTTCTCAAAGAATTATGTTGGAGAGTAAAATTTCTAGGGGCAGAAGTGTGGAGGGGGAGATGCGACAGAGAAGGGGGAATGTTTGCTGGTGGCATAATTTTCATTTATCTTCACCTGTATTTGGATTTTTTTACAATTAGAAAATTTAAGCACCAGCGTTTGAGATAAAAAAGCATACCACATCACAATTTTTTTTTTTTGTACAAACAAAAACCCCACAGATCTAGGAAGTCTTTTCCAGCTCCTTAACATGGTTGTAAGGCCCTCTAATCTTCCCCTGCCTGCTTTTCCAGCCTCAACTAGCACCATTCTATCTCTAGGCTTTGGCTGTGCCACGCTCTTTTTACCTCTAGGTTTTTACTCATGCTGCTTTAAATTACTCTTAAACACCAGTACTGTGCACAGCTCCCTTCCAAACCGGTCCCATTTCAGACGGCTGCTGTGTTAGAGAGGTCTTCCCCAAACCCCCGCCCCCCATGCTGCACAGTATTCTTTACTGTCCTGATTGTAATTTTCTGTTTACTTTTGTTCTTCCCTACATATAATCTGGGAATACAGATCATTCTGTGTCCTGATCACCATTGTATCCCCAGTGACTAATTAATTAGTATGAGCTTGGGAAATGTATGTTGAATGAATGATGAATAAATTTCAAAATAGATTGTATTCAACTTTGAGGAAATTGCTAGACTCAGATAAATTTTGCTAGGCCAACTGATAAAAGGTAATTCAACAATGTTTTGATGGTAAGAATGCCTTCAGAGCCTGAGAACACGTTGCCCACTTTAGCACTGGCAACAGAAGAGGGAAATGCCTCCGATTCCAAACCTTTAAAAATGGTTCCCATAATCTAGAGCAGTACTGATAGGGCAGGGACTAGTGGAACAGTGGAGACTAGTGGAGAGTAGATACTGGAAAGAAGGTGAAGAAGGAGTCAGGAAGTGAGATGTGAGGAAGAGGGGACAAGTTTTCTACTTTAAATTTGAATTGGCTTTCTGTCATCTCTATAGTTTTTCTTTTCCTTTCTTTTTTAAGTTCTATCAGACTATTCCACTTGCAACCCTTTCTTGTTGTAGTATGTATTGATTGATTGATTGCTGCGTCGGGTCTTAGTTGTGGCACCCGGGATCTTGTTGCAGTGCACGGGCGTGCTGGCTTCTCTCTCTAGTTGTGGTGCACAGGCTCCAGAGCACGTGGGCTCTATAGTTGTGGCACTCGGGCTCTCTAGTTGTGGCGCATGGGCTCAGTAGTTGCGGCGCGCAGGCTTAGTTCCCTGCAGCACGTGGGATCTTAGTTCCCCGACCAGGGATCGAACCAGTGTCCCCTGCATTGCAAGACGGATTCTTAACCACTGGACCACCAGGGAAGTTCCTCTATATTTTCTTATGAAACTCCACCTTCCTTTTTTCTTTTTATTGTCATAAATTATGGCCTTCAATTAGGCTATTTCTCTTTCAGTGGTTAATTATAAAACAGATCTGAACCTAGACTCATAGTTTCCTCCCTTATAGGTACAATAGACTTAATTTTTTTAGAGCAATCTTAGGTTTACAGAAGATTGAGCAGATAGTACAGAGAGTTCCCATATGTCCCCTTTGTCCTTTCCTGTTATTAACATCTTGTATTAGTGTGGTACATTCGTTACAACTGATGAAGTGATACTGATATATTAACTAACATCTTGAAAGAATGGAATACTGACATAGAAGCTTGAAGATAGCTTCTCATTATCTCTCTTTAAATGGATAAGGAAAGAGTACGCAAATATTTATGAACCAGATGCCAGAATATTAAGTTAAATATATACTTATTTTGTATTTTGCCATCATTTTAAGTCTAAATCTATTTGCTAAGAATGTTGAAGAACTTTCTTATAGTACTGAGAGATCCATTAAATTAGTTCCAGACACTTGTTTATTTCTATGCTTGTGGCATAGAAAACCACATATGTTAGAAAATCTCTTATTAGAAAACTGTCTTTCACTCACAGTTGTAAACTTGTGTATACAGGAGTTTGATTTTTACCTTTAAATTTGAAGTATACATGGCATATATTAGGTATCCAATCTGTATACAAATTTATTGAGTTAAATAATGGATTGAATTAATACTTAAAAATTCATTTTGACCTTACTGATCTGGCTCTCTCTCAACCAGTATAAGAGAATTATACATATTTCCTTAAAATTAGAACTATAATAAAAGATATTTTCTTATTGTGAAATATGTTTACAATTAAAATTTAGTGATCCTAACAGATTAACTTTTAAAATACGGTGCATGTTATGGGCTGCATTTTGTCCTCCCCCACGCCAAATTCATATGTTGAAGGCCTAAACTCCATTGCCTCAGAATATGACCATATTTGAGACAGAGCCTTTAAAGAGGTGATTAAGTTAAAATGAGGCTGATAGGGTGGGCCCTCATCCAAACTGTCCAATGCCTTTCTAAGAAGAGATTAGGAAACATGGGAAGACACCAGGGGTACAAGCACACAGAGGGACAGCCACGTGAGAATATGGTGAGAGTGTGGCCAACTGCAAGCCAAGTAGAGAAGCCTCAGAAGAAACCAGCCCTGCCAACACCTTAATCTTGGGCCTCCAGAAGTGTGAGAAAATAAACTTCTGTTTTTTAAGCCATACACACACAAAATACAATATGTTTATCTGAATTTGCCTCACTAGTAGAGAGCTGACTGTTCTACCTACAGTAAGTTACAATCCATCTATATGAATTTAGCATACCAGTTAACAAAGAAAACAGAACTCTATCTAACCTACCATGCCATATATGTGTTCTTTTAAAATAAAATCCCTTATCATATATATTAATAAAATTATTTTTACTTAAGAAATGTTTTTCAGATAACTTTTACTCTCTTTTCTATGTATGAAAAAACTATTGATCAGAATAAATTTTAAAATACTCAAAGGAATCTCTTCAAAAGGAAAAAGACAAGTCAAGTAGGAAGAGAATACAACATATACTTTAGCAACAATACTCATAACGTAGGTCAAATTCTCTAGGTACTAGGATAAAAAGGGAAGAAATTGTGTGGCATGGCTTCAAAACAAGATGGGCACAGATTATCAATGAATTCAGAAAGCCACCTCAAGTCAGACTGCTTCCAACTTAATCATCTGAGTTCTTTAAGGATGATGTAAAACACTCATAGGCTCTGATCTGGCATGTAACTTTGGAGAAATGCTTCAATTCATTAAAAATTTTAAACTTTCGCTTTAAGGCTTTCCTAAATGCTTTTCAGAAACTTATTTCCCAAGGCATTGTTTAGGTTGGGAGTTCCACAATTTATTACCATAGAAATGGTTGACTATTTCACCCTGCAAGTAAGCTGCAATACTTGGGACAGTATATGATTTATAAAATTCTTAATAGTTCCTATTATACAGAATACTTAAATCTTTGCTCGAGATCAATACAAATTAAATGTTTTAAAATACCATATATTTAAATTTGAAAAAGTAGCAATGAAGGAATAAGTAAAAACTCTTACCACTTGGCAATACCATGACTGGCTCTGTAAATCTTTGTTCATCTGCTGAAGGTAGGTTTAGGGAGATGATTAACACCATTCCCAGACTAGTTCCAACAAACAAACAAGGGGAGATAGTACAGTCATTTTTCCGAACAAAGGACTCCATGAAGTATAGTGCTGTAATCGCTTCTTTAGAATCTTTGTCAATACTGGAGATGCTAGAGCTTCTCGAGCGATTATAGGAATTTTCTCGACTTTCTATGGAAATTTTAAAAACCAAAAATTTAGTTTTAGTGTGTTTCCAGAACAAGTAAAGTCAAACTTAGTAAGTGAAACCCAAAATTATGGGGGAGAAGTAGAATTTGATTCGTTGTTAACTGATCTGTAAGGCAGTTTATCCAGTTCACCAGCTTATTTTGAAGATGAAGAGACAAGTCCAGAAGTGTAAATCATAAACTTAGGAAGAGCTGGAACTAGACCTTGAGTCTCCAGAGTTCCAGTCCACTGTGTTTTTCTCTCTACCTCACCTCACAAGTTAGTTGAAATTCTCTAATCTAGAAAAAAAAGATGTTTAGTCTAAATAGTTAAGGTTACAAGAACTTCTGGTGCAGTTTTAATTATGCTTCCCTCCTATCTCTCAATTGTTGGAAGTACTTCTAATGATTTCTTGACAATCCCCACTTACTGACAAACATTGTGGCTACTTACCTGAAGGGTCACAAATGTTCTGTAGTAAATACATTCCTCTGATTTTGTTATATTTGGAGTAATTAAAATTGTAAAAATCGAACTATTTATATTTACACCAAGACTAAAGAGCAAATGTTATCTCCCTGAACTAGTTACAAGCTGCCTACTTTGAATCCAAATACAGTCTTGGCTTTGCCTAGGGCCAAATACAGAGTCGTAGACAATGCCACCCCACCAATAATCTTTCTGAGAGGGCTTCAGCCCACTTAAAGGAAACAAGGTGGTTTCAGGTTCTCCTGCTCATCAACTCTTACACATGTGTAACACTCCAACAAGCAGAAACTCACCACCTCAGGTAAATATTAGGAAGGTTGTATTTTTCATATAATCACTCCAGAGTACAAGTTCCTCATATTCCTCTTTTTACTGCCTTCCCTCTCCTTTCCTTTTTGATAGGTATAAGTGTGACTCATTTTTATAAAAAGAGATAATATAATATATAAATAAAATAATACACAATAAAACCAAATATAAGTTCCCCAGACTATCCCTTTTTCTACAAACCAAAATATAATATTCCTAATTTCCCCCTTCTATCCCTTAGCAAGTTTATACAAATAATTGTTTGTAATAGAATTTAGATCTGAGAGGGAGCTTGGATATAATCTATATATTTTACAGATTTGGAGACAGAGACATAGAGTTAAGTAATTTTCCCAGAATCAACAAGTTAGAGGCAGAAAAGTCTAAAACTCAAAATTCCCAATTCAATTCAGTGATTAAAAGTACTACTTCCTTTATAACCTTTACATTTTGCTTCCATTATAACATTCCTAGCTAATGTTTCTAAGTTGCTATTCATAGGCACCTGTGAGAGAAGATCATCTGGACCAAATTTAGTATGGCATAGTGTTAAAGGAAAAAACTAAAAATTCTCTTTTTTTACTTGGCCAAGCTGCATGGCATGTGGGATCTTAGTTCCCCAACCAGGGATCGAACCCACGCTCCCTCCAGTGGAAGTGCAGAGCCTTAACCACTGGACCACCAGGGAAGTCCCTAAAAATTTTATTTTAAAAATTTGAAGAATAATATAGATCATTACTACCAAGTTTTTTGAGGGGTGGTAATGGTGAATTACTTTATAGCATAGAATTACCATAGCATATTCCTAAGATTATTTTTTCCTATTTCTAGTCCCAAAGCTTTTTATCAGCAAGACAATAGCAGCAGTTACAGGACACTCCCGTGTGTGTGTGTGTGTGTGTGTGTGTGTGTGTGTGTGTGTGTGTGTGTCTTAATTTTAGGCCTTCTGGCTCTTGTACTTTACTCCCTGCCCCTAACAGTAATTCCATAAGTAAGCAAATAATCCTCCCTTTTTTAAACATATGAAGATGAGATTGCAAACTTTAGAATTTAATGTCTTCCCTTTTTCTTGGTCACATTCACTTAACAGTTGAGGAAACTAAGGTTATAAGACATTAAATAACTACAGATAGAGACACTAAGAGGCTTACCATTGAGATGGAAAGAAACTGGGAGTGCAGATTAAGACATAGGTCTCACTTTGTACAGAGGAGGTGAAAGCCTACTCATAAACAGCCATTCTGGTTTTAGAGATGAAAGAGGTGTAGTGAGGAATGGATTTGGAGTCATGGCCACGGCTCAGCCAGGTTCTCAGCTGCTCACTGTCTAGTTGACCATAGTTTTTCAGATCTTTCACACCTGGCCACCATCCCTTATCCTCCAGCTCCTGTTACTGTGGTATGTCAAATTTTAATTGTATCCACAAAAATTTGTATGTTTAACCTACCTTCTGTTGTAACTGGCAAAGAAATCTCCATGCAAGCAGCTGACTGTGCTTTTCGAAATGGTGGTCTTCCAGGACCCCAGCGATTTACTTTTGAAACATCAGCACTAGAAAGACGTTTTCCAGAACTGCAACTCTGAGAAGTTGGACTTGTGCAGTGTCCATTTACATGATCTGTACCAAGAGGAAGAAGGCAGCATAAATATCATAATTAAATCTTAATATAAAGGAATCTAAGTGTGTAGATTAATAAATGAAGAGAATTCCTTTTTTCAAAACATATAAAGATGGCCAAGTCCATGCTATTTTAGTATTTAGTCACAATTTCAATTTTTGCCAAAGTATTTAGCCAAATTTTTCATATTTATTAAATATAAGATTCGTTTTTAAAATTTGACTAGTTAACATAGTTTAAAATTTATTCTATGTCCTCATTATGTATTCTGCCATTTAATAGCAATACAAAATAGGTTATAGTATTAGACTTTTTTTTGCATAATTTTTTTTTTTTTTTTTGCGGTACGCGGGCCTCTCACTGTTGTGGCCTCTCCCGTTGCGGAGCACAGGCTCCGGACGCGCAGGCTCAGTGGCCATGGCTCACGGGCCCAGCTGCTCCATGGCATGTGGGATCTTCCTGGACCGGGGCACGAACCCGTGTCCCCTGCATCGGCAGGCAGACCTTCAACCACTGCGCCACCAGGGAAGCCCTGTTTTACTATTTTTTAAAAATGAGTTAACATTTATTGAATACTTAAATGCTAGGTATTTTATACACATTATTCATTTAATCTTCACAACAACTATGCAAAGTAGCTGCCTTATTATCCTGATTTTTGCAGATGAGGAAAATGAAGGTCAGAAAAAAGGGTTCAGAAAATCATCTAATATTACATAAGTAGTATTCATGGAGGCAGGATTCTAATCCAGATTTTTCTCACTTAGTGTCTGTATGCTTAAAAACTAGGCCACAGGGTCAGCTAAAATATTTGGTAAGGAGTAGCAATTTTGATGGCATATTTAGTAGGGTTTAGGAGTAGCCTGTATAATGTACATTGAGATCCAAGCCCTTTGGGACCAGTCATCTTCCATATTAACATAGATCTCTGAAATCAGATTTCCTGAATGGACAGGCACAAATATCACACGATGAGTTAGCTAGGGGGAAGCAGAAGTCAAGAGCTCTAGCCCTCCTTTGCTAACAAATCTAGTCTTATAAATAGGAAGAACACTGAGGGCAATAGCTGCCAGTAACAAAGACTTAGAGTGACTACTTTGGAGGTACAAATTGCCCCCCTCTGGGCATACCAGTTAGGAAAAGTTGCCCCTTCCACAGGTGTGAAGCCTTGTTCTAGGGCTTATCCAGAGTAATGTGGGATGGATTACAGTCCTCTTCATGCTCTCTTATCTAGGTACAAAAGTATATAGCAGAGCTCTGAGAACAGTAAAATTTGTTCACTTAGCCAGGACTCTGGACTTGCTAAGCCAAGGTCCCTGCCTATCTATTACCATCATTTGGTGGCTGTTTCATGTGAATATTGTTTCATTTGAGCTCATAATAGGGCAGTATCAATTATTAGATTACTCAATATGCTGGTCTTTTTACCCCCTACCCACTGTATGGCCACATTTTCTCCAGCTCCTCATGATTGACTCATGAGGTCTGGCTGAAATTACTATACATGGGTAGCCCAGAGTTTTTGGCCATATTCTTCTGTTTTCAATAGGGCTGATTAACTTAAAGGATTTTTTTTTGTTGTTAAAAGTTTTTAAATATATGGAAGTTAATTTGCTTTAATTTTTTTAAAACCACAGTCAATATTCAAGATAGATATGAATAGATACAAAACACTTATAAAGAAATTTGGTTATAGCCCAGACACAGTCATTCTGGAAATTTATGATAAAGAAATAATGCTAAATACAAAAGAGAAACAAAAACCTCTATTGATAAAATTATTCAGTATAGTTTAAGTTACAGATAAAAATTGGAAACCAGCTCTCCTTTACAATTTAGCATAAACTTTTAGGTACATTGTGGTATATATTACATAATAGAGTATTATAATCTTTAAAAATGTTTCTGAAATGCTTGTTGAAACTTATAAAATATCTATGATGTGTTTCGCTTAGCTCTTGTTGCATAAAAACCACTCCAAATGTTAATAATGTAAAATAACAATCATTTTATTATGCTTACAGATTCTGTAGGCAAGGACTTAGACTAAGGCAAGGTGAGGATATTATATCCATGATGTCTGTGGCATTAGTCAGGAATGCTTGATGGCTGAGGGCTTGGAATCTTTTTGAGGCTTTTTTTTTTTTTAAGAAGATGTTGGGGGTTAGGAGTTTATTAATTATTTATTTTTGCTGTGTTGGGTCTTTGTTTCTGTGCGAGGGCTTTCTCTAGTTGGGGCAAGTGGGGGCCACTCTTCATCGCGGTGCGCAGGCCTCTCACTATCGTGGCCTCTTGTTGCAGAGCACAGGCTCCAGACGCGCAGGCTCAGTAGTTGTGGCTCACAGGCCCAGTTGCTCCGCGGCATGTGGGATCCTCCCAGACCAGGGCTCGAACCTGTGTCCCCTGCATTAGCAGGCAGATTCTCAACCACTGCGCCACCAGGGAAGCCCCTTTTGGAGGCTTCTTTACTCACATGGCTTGGGCTAGAATGATGCAAATGTTGAGCTCAGTTGGGACTGTCAATGGTGGCTTCTTTAGAAGGCTTGGGCTTCCTCATAGCATGGTGGCCTTTTTTACATAGTGGCTCAGGGCTTCAAAATGTCTGGCAAGTGATTTTGAAAATGGGATGGAAGCGATTTTTATGCTGCTTTGGTGTTATTGCAATGGAGATTTTACTTTGTTTTTGGAAGCAACATTCCAGTGTCCAGTCACAAGCTTTCTGTATGTCAAGAGGCAGTTGTAGTAGAATGCTGATCTTATAACAATGTGCTCTTCAGTTCAACAATTGATTGGCAGTAGTCTTCTGATTCTGTTTCTAACAGTAGCAAAGTTGTCTGCTTCCCTGGTATGTCTGTTTTGTGGCCTTATTCTGAAAGTCATACCTGTAGGCCAAGCTTAGAGTTTACATCTCCATCTTTCAATGACTTGATAAGCACCTAGTTTCTTATATTAAGTCACTTTCTGCATAATATAAATGGAATGGTTTGTTTCCTACAACTGCTTCCTGATTACAATGATGTTTTATCTCAGCTGTAGTGCTCTATGCCATTTAGAGAAAATTCAACATTCTAAAAAATTCAACCTTAAAACAATAAGCAGATTAGAGCAAATGGGAAATTGTTATTCTTTATTTTACAGAAAGATTCTCAAATCTAAAAAAATTACAAGTTTCTTTAAATTAGCTGATTCTCTTGTATCTTTAAATCAGTATTTGATTTAGTGTATATATTATATAGAGTAAGGTACAATAGTGATTTACTGAAAAATGGCTTATTGACTCCAGTTGAAATTGTTTTTAACGTAGTCCTTGCCAAAGCTTTATAGTAGTATGTAAATGAAGATTTAATTTAATACTTGGTACACTAGTCTTGTTAAACTTTTTAATATACCATACAATTCCTAGAAAATGAAAATTAGTATTATGCCTATGCCACAGAGGGTGATTCTACGGTGAAATAAATGTTCAACATAATACTAAATCAAAATAAGTATTGGATTTTAAAATTCATGAAAACAAATGAAATAAAAAGGCTTTGCTTTGAACTATATAAAATGTAGCCAGTATCAAACAGTTAGTTAAAATATATGAAAACCCACATAACTTTACCCTTGCTTATTTTTATAGTTCAGAGGTAACTCTTCTTTCCCTCCCTCCCTTATTATTTTTTTGATTTGAATTTTATTTTATTTATTTTTTTATACAGTAGGTTCTTATTAGTTATCTATTTTATACATATTAGTGTATATATGTCAATCCCAATCTCCCAATTCATCACACCACCACCCCAATACCTCTGCCCATTTTTAAAATCAGATTGTTTGATTTTTGTTACTGAGTTGTATGACCTCTTTATATAGTTTGAATATTATCCCTTATAAGATATATGATTTGCAAAATTTTTCTCCCATTCTGTAGGGTGACTTTTCATTTATTGATGGTTTCATTTGTTGTGCAGAAGCTTTTTTAGTTTGATGTAGTTTAATTTTGCTTTTAGTGTCAAATCCAAAAAAAATAATGCTAAGACTCATGTCAAAGAGCATATTGCCTATGTTTTCTTCTAGAAGTTTTAAGGTTTCAGGTCTTACATTCAAGTCTTTAATCCATTTTGAGTTGCTTTTCTGTATGGTGTAAAACAGAGGTTAAGTTTCATTCTTTTGGCATGTGGCTGTCCAGTTTTCCTAGCACCAGAATATTTTGAAACAGAATACTTTCCCTATTGTATACTCTTGGCTTCTTTGTTGTAAATCAATTGACCATATATGCATGAATTTATTTCTGGGATCTCTCTTCTGTTCCATTGATCTGTGTCTGTTTTTGTGCCAATACCATATTGGTTTGATTGCTATAACTTTGTAACAGTTTGAAACCAGAAAATGTGATGCCTCTAGCTTTGTTCTTCTTTCGCAAGATTGCTTTGACTCTTTGGGGTCCTTCGTGGTTCCATACAAATTTTAGGATTGTTCTATTTCTGTGAAAAATACCACTGGAATTTTCATAGGGGGTTGCATTAAATCTGTATGGACGTTTAAAAAATATTAATTTTTCCAATCCATGAGCACAGAATATCTTTCCATTTATTTGTGTTTTATTCAGTTTCTTTCATTAACATCTTATTTTCAGTGTCTAGATCTTTCAACTCCCTGGTAAAATCTATTCCTGGATATTTTATTCTTTTCTTAATTTCTCTGATAATTTGTTGTTGGTGTATAGAAAGGTAATTGACTTTTTTGTTTGTTTGTTGCGGTATGCGGGCCTCTCACTGTTGTGGCCTCTCCCATTGCGGAGCACAGGCTCCAGACGCACAGGCTCAGTGGCCATGACTCACGGGCCCAGCCGCTCTGCAGCATGTGGGATCTTCCCGGACTGGGGCACGAACCTGTGTCCCCTGCATCGGCAGGTGGACTCTCAACCACTATGCCACCAGGGAAGCCTGCAATTGACTTTTATATATTGATTTTCTATCTTGGAATTTTGCTGAATTTGTTGATTAGTTCTAACAGTTTTTGGTGGAGTCTTTGTGGTTTTCTATAAAGATTATGTCATCTGCAAATAGAGAAAGTTTTACTTCTTCTATTCTGATTTGGATGCCCTTTATATTTCTTGCCTTATTGCTCTGGCTAGAACTTCCAGTATTATGTTAAATGAAAGTGGCAAGAATGGGCATCCTTGTCTTATTCCTGATCTTGGAGGAAAAGCTTTCAGCTTTTCACTTCTAAGTACGGTGTTAGTTGTGGCCTTGTCAATTTATGGTCTTCAGTATGTGTTGAGGCACATTCCCTCTATGCTCTCTTGGTTGTGAATTTTTATTAAAAACAGATACTGAATTTTGTCAAACGTTTTTCCTGCATCTATCAAGATGATCATATAATTTTTATTCATTTTGTTAATATATATCACATTAATTTGCATATGTTGAAACATCCTTTCATCCCTGGAATAAATTCTACTTGATCATAAGATCCTCTTAATGTACTGCTGAATTTGGTTTGATAATATTTTGTTGAGGATTTTGTATCTATGTTCATCAGTGATATTAGCCTGTTATTTTCTTCTCTTGTAGTGTCCTTTTCTGGTTTTGGTATCAGGGTAATATTGGCCTTGTAAAATGAGTTTGGAAGTGTTCCCTCCTCTTTATTTTTTGGAAGAATTTGAGAAGGAGTGTTATTAATTCTTTTAATGTTTGGTAGAATTGACCAGTGAAGAGGTGTTTGATTACTAATTTAATCTCTTTACTAGTAACTGGTCTGTTCAGATTTTGTATTTCTTCATGACTTGGTCCCAGGAGGTTGTATCTAAGAATTGATCTATTTCTTCTAGGTTCTCCAATTTGTTGGCATACAATTTTTCATAGTAGAATGTTACGATTCTTTGTGTTTTTGTGGTACCAGTTGTAACGTCTCCTCTTTCATTTCTGACTATTTATTTTAGTCCTCTCTTCTTTGAATCTGGCTAAAGGTTTGTATATTTTGTATTTTCAAAAACCAGCTCTTTGATCTTTTCTACTGTCTTTTTAGTCTCTATTGCATTTATTTCTGTTCTGATCGTTATTTCCTTCCTTCTACTAATTTTGGGCTTCATTTGTCCTTCTTTTTTCCAGTTCCTGAGGTATATTGGGTTGAGATTTTGTTTCTTAATGTAGGCATTTATCACTATGAACTTCCCTCTTAGAACTGCTTTTGCTGCATACCATAAGTTTTGTTATATTGTATTTCCATTTTCATTCGTGTCAAGAGATTTTTAATTTTTCTTTTGATTTCTTATTTAACACATTAGTTGATTTTCTGTCTGGATGAACTGTCATTTGATGAAATTGGGATATTCCCCTACTATTTC
This sequence comes from Neophocaena asiaeorientalis asiaeorientalis, assembly GCF_003031525.2. Classification (NCBI taxonomy): domain Eukaryota; kingdom Metazoa; phylum Chordata; class Mammalia; order Artiodactyla; family Phocoenidae; genus Neophocaena; species Neophocaena asiaeorientalis. The sequence continues at coordinate 1,316,696 of NW_020175533.1, read as the reverse complement.
TACTGTTGTCTATTTCTGCCTCTATAACTCTTAATATTTATTTATTTATTTTTAAGTTGGGCTGGCCAAAAAGTTCATTCAGGTTTTTCCATAAGCTGTTACAGGAAAACCCAAATGAACTATTTGGCCAACCCAATAAATCCATTCAGCCACTCTTTGTCTTTTCATTGAATAATTTAGTCCATTTGTATTTAGAGGAACTATTGATATGTATGAACTTACTGCCATTTTGTTAATTGTTTTCTGGCTGTTTATAAGTGCTGTTTCTTTCTTTTCTTGCTCTCTTCCTTTGTGATTGGATGCTTTCCTGTAGTGGTATGATTAGATTTCCTTTCTCTTTTATGTATGTAAGTTTTTGCTTTGTGGTTATCATGAGGCTTATATAAACCATTATTTTAATTCCTTAAAACTTGATGTATTTTTTGACACATAACATTGTACCTCTGTGTCCATGGGTTCCACATCCATGGATTCAACCAACCACAGAACCCTCAGGTATGGAGGGCCAACCATACTATGACATTTTATAGAAAGGACTTGAGCATCTGCAGATTCTGGTATCAGCATGGAGTCCTAGAACCAATCCCCCAATGATACCAAGGAACAACTGTATTAGTTTTAGGTATACAAATATATTTATAACAGTCTATTTTAAGTTCATAACAACTTAAGTTCAAATGCATTCTGAAGCTGTACATTTTTACCCTCCCTCCCAAATTTTGTATTTTTGGCATCACAATTTACATCTTTTTATCTTGTGTATCCTTTAAGAAATTATTTTAGCTATAGTTATTTTTACTACTTTTGTCTTTTAGCCTTCATACTAGATTTATAACTGATTTACCCACCTCCATTACAACATTAGGTTATTCTTAATTCTACTATATATTTACTTAGTGAGATTTATACTTTCATATGTTTTCCTGTTACTAATTAACACCCTTTTGTTTCAAATTAAAGAAATCCCTTTAATAATTTTTTCAAGGCCAGTCTAGTGGTGATGAACTCTTTCTGCTTTTGCTTGTTTGGAAACTCTTTATCTCTACTTCAATTCTGAAGAACAACTTTTCTGGGTAGAGGTTACTTATTTGGCAGTTTTTTTTTCTTCTTTTAGCACTTTGAATATATCATGCCACTCCATGATGACCTACAAATTTTCTGCTAATCTGCTAATAGTCTTATGGGAAATTCCATTGTAGATAACAAGTTGTTTTTCTCTTGTTACTTGTAAGATTCTGTCCTTGTCTTTAACTTTGGACAATTATGTGTCTTGATATAGGTCTCTTTGGATTTATCTTATTTTGAACTTTCTGGGCTTCCTAGATCTAGATGTCTGTTTCCTTCCCCAGATTATGGAAGTTTTCAGCCAGTATTTCTTCAAATAAGTTTCTTCCTTTTCTCTTTCTCCTCCATCTGGGATCCCTATAATGCAAATGCTGGTCCACTGGATGTTGTCCTGTAAGTCCCCTAAGTAATCTTCACTCTCTTTTTTTTTTCTGATTGTATGTAATCCACTCTCCTGTCTTACAGTTCACTGATCCTTTTTCTGCTCCATCCAGTCTACTGTTGAATGCCTCTATTTTTCTGTGCAGTTATTGTATTCTTCAGGTTTGTGATTTCTTTTTGGTACTTTCATATATTTTCTATCTCTTTGTTTAAATTCATTGTTCAATGCATTGTTCTTATTTTGAACACTTTATCAGGTAAGTCACTTATCTCTGTTTCACTAAGTTCTGTTTCTGGAGTTTACCTTTTTCTTTTGTTTGGATTATGTTCCTGCTTCTTTGTTTTCCTTGTGTTGGTTTCTACACAATAGACAAAACTGTGGCCTCCCCCAGGCTTGATGGAGTGGCATTTTATAGGAGGTGACCCTTAGCATTCAGCCTGGCATGAGCTCTTGGTAGTCTCTAAATCCTTTGTGATTGTCTAAGCTCATTTTTGTTCTTAGTGGATCCCAGTATTTGAGAGTATGCCAAGACCTGTTTCCGCATGGGTATTTTCTCATTCATCCAATGTTTAGAAGTTAATCAGCTACTTCTGGACATCTTTCAGAGGAAATTGCTCCATTTAGAGCTTTAGATTTGGTGTATCAGTGGGAGGAGGTGAGTTCAAAAGTCTGCTATGTTGTCATCTTGGACCATAACTTGAAATAACAAAAAATTGTAACATTAAAACACCAGTATATCCTGATTGATGATGAAGAAGCAAACTGACACCTTACCCTGCACAATATAAGTAAGTGTTCACTTCAAGTCCCATGTTAAGAGTGGGAAGAGTGTGTGTGTGTGGGTGAACCCAGAGTGTATGCTGAGAAACAAATAAGAAAGAAGTTAGTCTATCTAAATAGTCTCCAAAGAGATGAAATCTTGAGTTGCTAAATTGCTCATTGCTTAACAAAATGTTGTAATTCCTGAAATTTGCAAAACTAATGTCTAAAGATATAATAATCATGTGGCTAAAATCATCCCCCCTCTCCCAGTATGAACAAATTTACCTCAACTTTGAAAAAGCTTATGAGTTTTTTGTTTCTTTGAAACACCTGCTGTAATTTACATTCAGTGAGCCAGTTCTTCAAATTCTGAACTTCCTTGTAAAACACTTGCAAACCAATAATCCCTTCTTAATGTTTTTGTGTCTGAATATTCCTTTCACAATGAACTTTACATACAGTATATATTTTCTAAGTCATGTGAAAACTTATAAGGAATAATTTGAATCTATTCCTTTTGAGGGGGAAATATCCTAATACGTTGAGTTTAAATTATTTGGTTAAAAAGATTAAGACTGAGTTTTATTATTGTATATACTATGCAATGTTATGCTCTAACAGTGTTCTCTGGATACTGTAGTATCCACCTCCAATTTACTTTTCTTTAAAATAACTTTTAATTTTAAAATTTTAGCTTAATTCCCTCAGAGTCCCACCTCCCATTTAGACAGAGTGTTAACATTTTCTTTGAGTATCCTTCCAGAATTAATCATTTTTCAAAAGAAGTAGAAGCACATTTCACAATATTTTGTACCTTAATATTTTTTCCATTTCACACTGTGCCTTGGAGACCATTCTACATAGATATACATAATTGTTTTTAGTATAGTATAATAGTTTACATAGGGACAAAGTATCCATTTTTAGGGCTATATAACAATTAATTTGACTATTTTCTTATTAATAAACATTAGGCTTTCAGCCTTTATTATTTCAAAACAAACTTTAATGACCGTAGTAATACTTCTTTGTACACATGCATGATTATATCTGTAGAATGAATTCTCAGAATTGAAATTGCTTAGAAAAAGAATATGCATTTTAAGTTTTGATTGCAAATGGTTTCCAAAAATGGTTAACCAATTTACATTCACACCAACAGTATATGAGAACTCCAGTCTCCCAACATCTTCACTAACATTTTGCTTTATACAATTCTTTGATATTTGTTGATCTAATAGGAAAAATACTGTTTTAATATTCATTTCTTTAATAATGAGTGTTGGACACCTTTTTATTCTAAAGACATTTATATTTCTTTGTGAACTACCAGTACTTAACCTTTGTAAATTTGTCCAGTGTTTTCTTCCATTTCTTGTTTATGTATGAGCACTTTGCACATTATAGAAACTAGTCTTATCTGTCAAGTTATTGCAGACTGTCATTTGTATTTTTTCTATATTTTTATATAATCAAATTTATCAACTTTTTTGTTTTGTTTTTACATGGGTATTGAATTTTATGCCATCTTTAGCAAAGCCTAAATATTTCTCATGTTTTCTTCTAGCACTTTTCATGGTTTTTCTCTATACATTTATATTTTTATCATCTAGAATTTATTTTGGCTTAAGGAGATTACTTTTCTGATGCCCAGTTACTCATCCCCAAAACATTTATTAAATGACCTATCTTTATTTATTGAATGGCCTACCTGATTTTCAAGACTACTTATTTACAATGACAAAATTTATGTATGCATTTGTGTCTCTTTCTGGATTTTCTGCTTTGTTCTACTGACTGAACTTTCTATACATCAGTACCAAAATTGGTATAATTATTAGTAGATACATAATATATTTTAAACAGTAATTTAATACTGTATTTAACTATCTGGTGGGGCTAGACCAGATAGTTATGACTTGTTTTTCAGAATTTTCCTGGCTATCTTACATGTCGACATTTTCAGATGAATTTTAAAATCACCTTTTACTCCTCTGAAAAATCAGTAGATTTTTCTACTGTTATTTTCAGTAGAATTATTTATTTCTAAAGTATAAAACGTACACCAATTTCAAGTCTTCTTATCCAAAAGGAAGAAAGCAATGTATGTCTTATCATTAATTCAAGTCCTTTAAATGTTCTTTAGTAGAGGTTAAAATCATTTTCACATAGATCCTATGGATTCAAGTTTATTACTACATATTATCTTTTTGATAGCATTATAAATGTGGTTTTCCCCATTTTAAAGTTGACGTTTGTTTATTTACTACTGGAGTATGAATCTGTAATCAGCCACATCACTGAATACTCACTCTATTTTTATTAGTTTTCAGTTGATTCTCTTGAGATTTCAGGTATAAAATTTTATCCCCTGTAAGTATAATACTTTTTATTGCATTCTTTTGAATACATATACATAATATATCTTTCCTTTATATAATTTCATTGGCTAGAACTTAAAATGTAAGCTAACAGTCTACAGATGGCAAACTCTTAATTTTTGGATGTCTGAACAAGTCATTGCTCCCCCTCATTCTTGGATGATAGATTCTTATTTGATAATTACATTCCTCAGCACAGGTTGAGATATAATTGACATACTGCACATATTTAAAATTGACAACCACTAATCTGTTCTTAATCTCACAGTAAAAATAACAAATATATCCATCACCTCTGGTCAGTTTCCTCATTTCTATTTGTAATCCCTCTATCCTGCCTCTCCCCATTGGCACTCTACTCTCAACAACCACTGATGTACTTTCTGTTACTATACATTAATTTACATTTCATAGAACTTTATATTAGAGCATCATACAACTTATACTTGATTTTGTCTGGCTTCTTTTACTCACTATGATTAGTTTGAGATTCCACCATGTTGTTGTATGTATTAAGAGCTCATTTCTTTTTATCGCTGAGGAGTATTTGACTGTATGGATATGCCACAATTTGCTTAACTATTTACCTGCTGATGAATATTTGGGGTGTTTCCAGTCATCAATTATCTTTTAAAGAGATTTACAAACTAAGTAAGTAATTGTTTTTACTTACTCATGCATTTACCATTTCCAGTGCTCTTCATTTCTGTGTAGATCTAGATTTCCCTCTGGTATTATTTTCCTTTCTTTCCAGAAGGACTTCCTATAATATTTCTTGTAGTGCTGATTTTCTAGTGCTGGATTCTTTTAGCTTTTGGGTCTGTAATATATTTTACCTTCACTTTTCAATATTTTGTCAAGTACAGAAATGTAGATTGACAGTTTCTTTCAGTACTTTAAATATGTTCTTCCACTGTCTTCTAGCTTGTATAATTTGAGGAGCAGTCTGCTGTTATTTGTTCCTCTATATGTTAATATATATATATATATATATATTTGGCTGGCTGGTTTTTTATGACTTGATTATGATGTGCTTTGGTGTAATTTTCTTCATGTTTCTTATGCTTGAAGTTCATTGAATTTTTTTGATCTGTGGATTTACATGTTCATCAAATTAGAAAGATTCTTGGCATTACTTTTTCAAACATTTTTTCTGTCCCATCATTTCTTTCCTCTCCTAGGAATCCTATTGCATGTTTATTAGGCAACTTGAGGTTGAACAATAGATTGCTCATTCTCTGTTCACTGATTTTGCTCTTTTTCTTCCTTTGTGTCATTTTGGATGGTAAATCTTTGATTTCAACAATGTTTTCTTTTTCAGTGTCAATTCTGATGTTAATCCCATCCAGTGTATATTTCATCTCATATGTATTTTTCACTTCTAGAAGTTTAATTCAGGTCTTTTTTATATTTTCCATGTCTCTTCTTAACATGCTGGTGCTTTCCTCTATCTCCTTGAATATATGAGGTACAGATCTTCGAGTTATGAGGGGGTTAAGTCCCAATAAAGCCATCATAAATTGAATATATCCTATGTCGAAAATGCATTTAACACACCTAACCTACCAAACATCATAGCTTAGCCTAGCCTACCTTAAATATGCTCAGAACACTTATATTAGCCTACAGTTGGGCAAAATAATTTAACACGAAGCCTATTTTATAATAAAGTGTTGAATATCTCATGTAATTTATTGAATACTATGCTGACAGTAAAAACAAAATGTTTGTATGGGCACTGAATGATTAGAAGTGTATCAGTCGTTAACCCTCACGATCATGTGGTTGACTGGGAGCTGTGGCTCACTGTTGCTGCCCAGCATCACAAGAGAGTATTGTACTGCGTATTTCTAACCTGGGAAGAGATCAGAATTCAAAATTTGAAGTATGGTTTCTACTGAATGTGTATTGCATTTGCATCATCATAAAGTTGAAAAATTGTAAGTTGAACCATTGTAAGTCAAAGATCATCTGTATATTTACAATAGCTGATTTAATGTCCTTGTCCACTAATTTTATCCTATGTGTCACTTCTGGGTCAGTTTCTACTGACTGATATTTTCTTTATCAATTGTATTTTCCATTTATCACGGACTGTATTTTCCTGTTGACATGGTATCATTGCCTGGATGCCTGTGTTATTAAGTGCTATTTGTTTTCTATTCTTTAGATATTGATTTTTGTTCCAGGGCACAGTGTTTTTTAGAAATGGTACAGTTTTTTGCTTTTTATTTTGAAATAAATATATAACCACACCAAGTTCCCAAAAAGTATACAGGATAGCAGTATAGCTTGTGGATAAGTGAAATGAATGGCAGTAGTAATACAAGTAACAGGAGGGAGAAATTAGGAATATTTTGTTATTATAAGATACTTTCACTATCCATGAAGCAGTACAGTATTATTTAAAAGTGGACTTGTATCTGTTGTAAATGTATATTGCAAACTTTAGGGCAACTGCTAAAAAAAAAAGTAAAAAAGAGAAGTATAATTGATAAGCTAAGAAAGGAGAGGAAAAGGAATCATATAAAATGCCCAATTCAAACCATAAAAAGAAGAAACAAGTGGAAGAAGAAAATAGAAACAAAGAAGAAGGGAAATGAATAGAAAGTAACAACTGTGGTAGACATTATTCCAACTATATAACCACTTTAAATGTCAATTGTCTAAATACATCAATTAAAAGACAGACTATCAAAGTGATTCAAAAAATGGGACCCAGGGCTTCCATGGTGGTACAGTGGTTGAGAGTCCGCCTGCCGATGCAGGGGACATGGGTTCGTGCCCCGGTCCAGGAGAATCCCACATGCTGCAGAAGGGCTGGGCCCATGAGCTATGGCCGCTGAGCCTGCGCACCTGGAGCCTGTGCTCCACAGTGGGAGAGGCCACAACAGTGAGAGGCCCGCGTACCGCCAAAAAAAAAAAAAAAAAATGGGACCCAACTTTATGTTGTCCACAAGAAATTTAAGGATACATATATAGATTAAAAGTAAACGGATAGAGAAAGATATACCACCCTAACATTAATTAATAGCTGTATATATATACATATATTTGCTTTAGGATGGTGAGGAACATTGTTAGACCAGTGACCCCATAAGCATTGGCCCAATGCCCCCCATAAGCATTGGCCCGATGCCATACTTCATTTGTTGTGAAATGAGTTCCTTGATGAAAAGTAATGCTATGCAGAATATCATAATAAGGCATTCTGTAAGCCCATGGATAATAGTTCTAGTAGAAGCATTCCATTCAGGGAAGGCAGATCCACATCCAGTGTAAGTGTCTATTCTAGTAAGAACAACATGCTGTTCCTTCCATGATGAAAGTTCAGTGTCATCAACCTGCCACCAGGTAACTGATCACCTGAGACATGGTGCCATATTGGAGACAGTGTTGATTTTTGCTGTTGTCATAATGGGCACTCCACAGTGGTTGTAGTCAAGATGACCTTGGTGAGTGGAAGTCCATGTTGCTGAGCCCATGCATAACCTGCATCCCTGCCACCATGGTTACTCTGTTCATGAGCCCATTTGGCGATGACAGGGTGGCTGGGAAAGAAGCTGACTGGTATCCACAGAATGGGTCGTTCTATCTACTTGAGCGTTAAAATTCTCCCCAGCTGAGGTCACCCTTTGGTAAGCATTCACATGGGACAAAAACCTTCCTATATACTAGCAACAGAATTTGAAATTAAAAGCAATTAACATTTACACTAGTATCCTGAAAAATAAAATACTTAGGTATAAATCTAACAAAGCATGTTATATAAATCTAACAAAATATGTGCATGATCTATATGAGGAAAACTACAAAATTACAAAAATTCCTTACTGATAAAAGAAACTGAAGAACAAATAAATGGAGAAAGATTCCATGTTCATGGATAGGAGGGCTCAATACTGTCAAGCCATCACTTCTTCCCAACTTGATCTATAGATTCAACACAATCCCAATAAAAATTCCAGCAAGTTACTTTGTGGATGTTGACAAACTGATTCTAAAGTTTATATGGAGAGGAGAAAGACCCAGAATACCCAATAGGATACTAAAGGAGAAGAAAAAAGTCTCAGGACTGATGCTACTTGACTTTAAGACTTATTATAAACCTAAAGTAGTGAAGACAGATGATATTGGTAAAAAGATAAATATATCATTGGAATGAAATAGCCTAGAAATAGATTCAACAAATATAGTTAACTGATCCTTGACAAAGGAGCAAAAGCAATACAATGGAGAAAAGATAGTCTTCTCAACAAATGGTACTGGAACAACTAGATATATACATACACAAAAAACAAATCTAGACAGACTTTACACCCTTCACAAAAGTTAACTCAAAATTGATCATAGTCCTAAATGTTAAATAAAAATTGTAAAACTACTAGAAAAGAACATAGGAGAAAATGTAGATGACTTTGGTGTTACATCTAAAAAGACATTATCAAACACAAAGGCACAATCCATGAAAGAAAGATTGGTAAGTTTGACTTCACTAAAATTGAAAACTTCTACTTTGTAAAAGACATTATCAAGAAAATGAGAAGGCAAGCCGCAGACTAGAAGAAAATGGTTGCAAAATATATATCTGATAAAGGACCGTTAACCAAAATACACAAAGAACTCTTAAAATTCAACAAAAAGAAAACAAACAACCTGACTAAAAAATGGGCAAAAGATCTAAACAGATACCACACCAGAAGATAGATGGCAAATGACCACATAAAAATATTTTAAATTTCAAATCAAAACAAGAATGAGAAACCACTACACAGCTATTAGAATGGCAAAAATCTAAGACACTGTCAACACCAAATGCTAGAATGGATGTGTAACAACAGGAACTCTCATTGATGGTGGGAATGCAAAATTGATTGTGGAAAGACAGTTTGCTAGTTTATTAAAAAGCTAAACATAATTTTACCATATGATCAGCAATCATACTCCTTGGTATTTACCCAAAGAGGTTAAACTTATGTCCATACAAAAGCCTGAATGGATAAATAAACTGTGGTACATCCAGACAATGGAATATTATTCAGTGCTGAAAAGAGCTATCAAGCCATGAAAAAAACATAAAGGAAACTTAGTTACATATTACTAAAGGAAGTCAATCTGAACAGACTGCATACTGTGTGATTCCAACTGTATGATAGTCTCAAAAAGGCAAAATTATGGAGACAGTAAAAAGATCTGTGGTTGCTAGCAGTTAAGGGGGAAGGAGGGATGAGCAGGGTGATGCAAGATTTTCAGAGCAATAAAACTATTCTGTATTACACTGTAATGTATTATAATGATGGATACATATCATTATACATATGTTAAAACATCAAGTATAAGCCCTATTGCAAACTATGGATTTGGGGAGATGATGATGTATTCATATAGGTTCATCAGTTATAACAAACGTACCATTCTGGTGGAGGATGTTAAGAGTGGGGAAGGGGCTCGGGGGGGGGGGGGGGGAAGGGGAATACACAATATGTAAAATTGCTTTAAAACATTAATTATATTAAAAATATGAAAAGGGAACCCTCATACACTGTTAGTGGGAATGTAAATTGGTGCAGCCACTGTGGAAAATGGCATGAAGGTTTCTCAAAAAACTAAAAATAGAACTACCATATGAACGAGCAATTCCACTCCTAGGTAGATATCCAAAAAAAACCCAAAACACTAATTTGAAAAGATACATGCACCCCAATGTACATAGCAGCATTATTTACAATTGCTAAGATATGGAAGCAACTTAAGTGTCCATCGAAAGATGAATAGATAAGGAAGATGTTTTACATATATATATATGTATATATGAAACACACCCATGCACACACACAGTGGAATACTACACAGCCATAAAAAATTTTTTCCATTTGCTGCAACATGGTTGGTCTTGGAGGGCATTATGCTAAATGAAGTCAGTCAGACAAAGACAAATACTGTATGATATCACTTATATGTGCAATCTAAAAAATACAACGAACTAGTGAATATAACAAAAAGGAAGCAGACTCAGATACAGAGAACAATCTAGTGGTTACCAGTGGGGAGGTGGGAGGGGCAACATAGGGGTGGGGGAGTGGGTGTTATAAACTATTGGGTGTATGATAGGCTACAAGGATGTATTGTACAATACAGAGGATATAACCAATATTTTGTAATAACTAAATGGGGTATAACCTTTAAAAATTGTATAAAAAGTTAAAATATATATATATATTATTTTTAAAAGTGTACAGGGAGTTTCCATGTACTCTTCACCCATTTCCCCATCACTAATATCTTGCATAACTATAGTTTAAAATCAAAACCAAGATGACATTTGTGCAATTCACAGAGCTTACTCAGATTTGTCAGTTTTAGATGTACTTATTTGTATGTATGTGTAGTTCCATATAATTTTGTCACGTGTCAATTTGGGGAACTACCACTATAATCAAGATTCAAAACTGTTCCATCATCAACAGGATCTCCCATGTTACTTCTTTATAGCCACACTAGTCCTTCCCTCACCCATTCCTAACTTTTGGCAAACACTAATCAGTTTTCCAGCTCTATAATTTTATTTCAAGACTGCTATATAAATGGATTCATATAGTACTTAACCTTTTAAGATCAGCTTTATTTCACTCAGTGCTGTTATCTTGAGATCCATACAAGTTGTGAATATCAACAGTTTGTTCTCTTTTATTGCTGAATAGCATTTAGTGGTATAAGGTGCCACATTTTGTTTAACCATTCACCAGTTGAAGGACATGTGGGTTGTTTCTAGCTTTTGGCTATTACAATTAAAGCTGCTATGAAATCTATATATAAATTTTTGAGTGAAGATCACTTTTCATTGTGTAGAACAGGGGTCCCCAACCCCCAGGTACCAGTCCATGGCCTGTTAGGAACAAGGCCACACAGTAGTAGGTGTGGGGCGGGCGAGCCAGTGAAGCTTCATCTGCCACTCCCCATTGCTCCCCATCCCTCGCATTACTGCCTGAACTATCCCCTCCCCTCATCTGTGGAAAAATTGTTTTTTCCCACGGTTTCCACAAAACCGGTCCCTGGTGCCAAAAAGGCTGGGGACTGCTGCTCTAGAGTAAGTACCCAGGAATGGGATTGTTAGATAATACAGTAATTGTGTTTTAACTTTATAAGAAAATGCCAATCTGTTTTCTACAATGCTTATACCATTTTGCATTCCCACCAGCAGAGTATGAGAGTTTCAGTTGATCTGTGTTATCCTCATCATCACTTCGGTTTGCTAGTATGCTTAATTTTAGCTATTCTAATGCATATTTAGTGGCATTCCATTCTTGTTTAAATTTGCATTCCTCTCGTGGCCAATGATGTTGAATATCTTTTCAAGTGCTTATTTGCCATCTATCTTCTTTGGCAAAGAGTCTTTTCAAGTAGTTTGCCCATTTTTTTTTAAAGGAAATATTTCATTTTGGAATAATTCTACATTTAGAGGAAAGTAGCAAATAGAATACATAAATTTCTCATTCTCCTTTCCCAGTGTCACCTTGGTGCACTACTATTGGCTGAACTCTAGACTTCATTCATATTTCAGCAGTTTTTAAAATTTTTTTCCTACAGTTTTTATTGAGGTGAAATTCATATAAAACCATTTAAAAATGTACAGTTCAGTGGCATTTAGTACACGCACAGTGTTGTGCAACAACTACCACTATATAGCTCCAAAACATTTTCATCACCGCAAAAAACAGCACTGACCCATTAAGCAGTCACTGCCCACTCTACTCTTCCCTAGCCACTGATGACCATCAATCTGCTCTCTGTTTCTAGGAATTTACTTATTCCGCATATTTCATATAAATGGAATCATACAATATGTGGCCTTTTGTCTGGCTTCTTTCACTTCATGTAATGTTTTTGAGGTTCATCTATGTAGCATGTATCAGTAATACCTTTTTAAGATAAAATATTTTAAGATTGTAAAATACACATAAAATTTACCATCTTAACCAATTTTAAGTGTACAACTCAGTGGTATTAAGCACATTTGTACTGTGCACCAGCCATCTCCAGAACTCTTTTCACCTTGTAAAAATGAAACACATTACCCATTAAAAAATAACTCCCCATTTCCCTCTCCCCCAGCTCCTGGCAACCACAATTCTACTTTCTTTATCTATACATATGACTACTCTGGGTACCTCATATAATTGGAATCATACAATTTTTCTCTTTTTGTGACTGGCTGAGTTTATTTAGCATAGTATCCTCAAGGTTCATTCATGTTGTAGCGTACGTCAGAATTTCCTTCCTTTCTAAGGCTGAACAAATTCCACTGTATGTTTTACACATATTTTGTTTATCCATTCATCCACTGATAGACTGTGGATTAGGCTGCTTCCATATTTTAGCTATTGTCAATAATGCGTGTTTTCCATGGCAGCTGTACAATTTCACATTCCCACCAACAGTACACAAGGTTTCTAACTTCTCCACATCCTCGTCAACACATTATTTTCTGGTTTTATTTTTTAATGGTAGCCACCACCTATTGGGTATGAGGTGATATTTCATTGTGGTTTTGATTTGCATTTCCCCGATGATTAGTGAGTTGAAGATCTTTTCATGTGCTTATTGGCCATCTGTATATCTTCTTTGGAGAAATATCTATATAACTCTTTTTCCCATTTTTAAATTGAGTTGTTTGTTATGGAACTTTAGGAGTTCTCTGAATATTCTGGATAGTAGAACCTTATCAGACATACAATTTGTAAATATTTTCCCTGTAGGTGGTCTTTTCACTTTCTCGATAATGTCCTTTGTGCAAAAATTTTTAATTTTGAAGTCAATTTACCAATTTTTCTTTTGTTGCTTGTGTTTTTGGTGTCATATTTGAGAATCTATCGCCAAATTCAGTGTCATGAACATTTTCCCTTATGTTTTCTTCTAAGAGTTTTTTAGCTTTATCTCTTAAAGTTAAGTCATTGATCCATTTTTTTTTTTTTGGAAGTGGTATGAGGTAGTGGTCCATCTCCAATATTTTGCATGTGGATTTCCAGTTGTCTCAGTATCATTTGTTGAAGAGACTATTCCCTGCCCCCCACCCCAAACCTCACTGAATTGTCCTGGTAACTTGTTGAAAAATCAATTGGTCATAGATGTATGGTTTTATTTCTGGACTCTCAGTTCTATCATTGATCTATATGTCTATCTTTATGCCAATATCACACTGTTTTGATATGTGTACCTATGCAGGAAGTTTTGAAATTGGGAAGTGTGAGTCTTCCAACTTTCTCCTTTTCTCAGTATTGTTTTGTCTATTTTTGCTTTGTCATTTCCACATGAATTTTAGGATAAGCTTTTCCATTATTTAAAATGGCTATTGGTATTTTGGCTGTGACTGCATTAAATCTGTTAGATTGTTTTGGGTATTACTTAAACAATATTAAGCATTTCAATTCATGAACAAGGGATGTATTTTCACTTACATAGGTCTTCTTTAATTTCTTTTAGCAATGTTTTGTAGTTTTCAGTGTACAAGTTTTACATCTCCTTGGTTAAATTTATTTCTAGGTATTTTATTATTTGGGAGACTTACAAATGGAATTTTTAAAAATTTCTTTTGCAAAATTTTCATTGCTGATGTATAGAAATGCAGCTGATTTCTGTGTGTTTATCTTATATACTGCAACTTTGCTAAATTATTAGTTCTAGTTCTTTTGTGGATTCTTTGGGATTTTCTGTATAGAGGATCATGCCATCTGCCACAGGGATAGTTTTACTTCTTTACTAATTTGGATGCTCTTTACTTATTTATTTTGCTTAATATCTCTGGCTAGAACTTCCAGTACAAAATAGAAGTAAACAAAGGCATCCTTGTCTTGTTCTTGATCTTAATGAAGAAAGTTTTCAGTCTTTCACCCTTGAGTAGAATGACTGTGGGCTTATCGTGAATGACTTTTATCAGTTTAAGGACGTTCCCTTCTATTTCTAGTTTTCTGAATTTTTTTGTTTTGTGTGGGTTTTTTTTTTTTGAATCATGAAAGGGTATTCAATTTTGTCAAATCCTTTTTCTGCACCAATTGAGATGATCATGTGTGGGATTTTTCCTTCATTCTGTTAGTGTGGTTTTTTTACCTTTTTAATTTTCTTCTGTTGAACCACTCTTGTATTTCTGAGATAAATCTCACTTGATTATGGTATGTAATCCTTTTAATATGCTGTTGGATTTTGTTTGCTAATACTTTGAGAATATTTGCATGTATATTCATAAGGGATATGGGTCTTTAATTTTATTTTCTTGGGTGTTCTTTGTCTAGGTTTGAAATCAGAGTAATGCTGGTTCATAGAATGCATTAGGAAAGGTTCCCTCCTCTATTTTTGCAAGAGTTTGATAAGGATACGTGTTAATTCTTCTTTACATATTTGGTAGAATTCACCAGTGAAGCCATCTCATCCTGGACTTTTCTTTGTCAGGAGGTTTCTGAGTACTGATTCAATGTCCTTACTTGACATTGAATAGCTAAGCTCAGATTTTCTTTCTTCTTAAGTCAGTTTTGTTAATTCATGTATTTCTAGGAATTTGCCTATTTCATCTAGATTATCTAATGTTGGCATACAGTTGTTCATAGTATTCTCTTATAATCCTCTAACTTCTGTAAGGTTGATAGTAATGTACCCACTTTTATTCCTGATTATAACTGTTTGTATATTCTTTTTTTCTTAGTCTAGGTGAGGGTTTGTCAATTTGTTGATCTTTTCAGAGTCAACTTATGGCTTGATTATTGATTTTCCATTATCTATTTTATTTTCTTTCATCTTTATTTTTTTTCTTACTCTGCTAGCTTTGGGTTTAATTGGCTGATCTTTTCTAGTTTGTTAAGGTGTAGAGTTGGATCATTGTTCTGAGAGTATAACTCAATTTTGTTTCTTTTTATGGCTGAGTAATATTCCATTGTATATATGTGCCACATCTTCTTTATCCATTCATCTGTCGATGGACACTGAGGTTGCTTCCATGTCCTGGCTATTGTAAATAGGAGCCTTCTTCTTTTTAATGTAGGCATTTATACCTATAATTTTCCTCTGAGATGTGTCTACGGTGTAACCTATAGATTTAGTTGTTTGTTTTCATTCGTCTCAAAATATCTCCAATTTTCCTTTTAATTTCCTCTTTGATCCATTAGTTGTTTAAGAGTGTTCTATTTAATTTCCAAGTTTTATGAATTTTCCAGCTTTATTTCTTTTCTTTTCCTTTTTATTTTAAATTAATTAATTTATTTTTGGCTGTGTTGGGTCTTCGTTTCTGTGCAAGGGCTTTCTCTAGTTGCGGCAAGCGGGAGCCACTCTTCATCACGGTGCCTGGGCCTCACTGTCGCGGCCTCTCGTTGCGGAGCACAGGCTTCAGACATGCAGGCTCAGTAGTTGTGGCTCACAGGCCTAGTTGCTCCGTGGCATGTGGGATCTTCCCAGACCAGGGCTCGAACTCATGTCCCCTGCATTGGCAGGCAGATTCTCAACCACTGCGCCACCAGGGAAGCCTTCCAGCTTTATTTCTGACTCTAGTTTCTTTCCATTGTGGTTAAAGAGAAAACTTTGTATGATTTTAATCTTTTGAAATTTACTGAGTCTTTGTTTTGTGGCCTAAAATATGTCCTGTCCTGGACAGTGTTCCATGAGCCCTTGAGAAGAATATGTCTTCTATTATTATTGTGTAGAGTACTTTATATATGTCTATTAGGACTAATTGGTTTACAGTGTTATTCACATCCTCTTTTTTGATCACCTGTGTAAATTTTCTATCCTCATTGAAAGCAGCCTATTGAATTCTCCAACTACAATTGTAGAATTGTCTAATTCTCCCTTCAATTCTGTTAATGTTTGATTCATATATTTGGGACTCTGCTATTTGGTGCATATTTATTTACAATTGTTTTATCTTCTCACTGAATTGATGCTTTTATCAATATATAATTTCCTTCTTTGTTAGCTTTTGACTTAAAGTCTACTTTGTCTGTTAGTATTAATATTGCCACCCAAGCTTTGTTTACTATTTGCATGGAATATCATTTTCTATCATTTTAATATATTTGTTTTTTCAATCTAAAATGAGTCTCTTGTATAGTTGGATCTTATATACTTTTTAGTCTGCCAATTTGACTTTTAAATGGTGAGTTTAATCCATTTAATTACTTTAAAAAATAATTACTAATAAAGAAGCACTTCTGCCATTTTTATATTTGTTTTCAAAAAATATCTTTCTGAATTGCTCCAATACTGCCTTCTTTTTTGATTCATTTTTTTTCTAATATATCTTTTTTATCCCTCCACATTTCCTTTTCTGTGTATTTCTTAGTTATTTTCAAATGGTTATCCTGGTGATTATAATTAACATCATAAATTTATAACAATCTATTTTGAATTGATACCAACTTAGCTTCAATAGCATACAAAACTCAGCTCTTATAGAGCTCCCTCACCTCCCCTTATGTTGTTGTTGCCTTAGTATCTTTATACGTTGCATGCCCATTAAAAAAGATTTATAACAGTTTTATACATTTGTCTCTTAAGTCATGTAGGAAACAAAAGAGGGGTTAAGAAAAATATAATAATACTGGCTTTTATATCTGCCTAGTTAGTTACCTTTACCAGTGTTCTTTATTTCTTTAAATGGCTTCAAGTTACTGTCTAGTGTCTTTTCACTTCAGCCAGCAGACTCCCATTAGTATTTCTTGTGTGTGTGTGTGTGGGGGGGGGTCTACTAGTGATAAACTCTCTTTGCTTTTGTTTATCTGGGAATGTCTTAATTTTTCTTTCATTTTTGAAGGAAAATTTTGCCAGTTATAGAATTCTTTGTCGACATTTTTCTTTTCTTTCAGCACTTTAAATATGTCATTTTACTGCATTTTGGCTTTTATGGTTTCTGATGTGCAACTGGCTTTTAATCTTATTGAGGAGCCCTTATACATGATGAGTCGCTTCTCTCTTGCTGCTTTTAAGGTTCTCTCTTTGTGTAAAGTTTGATTGTAATGTGTCCCAGTGTGGGTCTCTTTGAGTTTTTCACATTTGGAGCTCATTGACTTTCTTGGCTGTAGAGATTCACATCTTTCCTCAAGTTTGGGATGTTTTCAGCCATTTCCTCAAATATTCTTTCTTCCCTTTTTTCTCCTTCTCTTCTTGTGGTACTCCCATAATATACTGGCATACTCAATGGTGTCTCACAAGTCACTTAACCTTTGTTCATTTTCTTTCGTATTTTTTTGCTCCTCTGAGTTGATAATTTCAATTGGCCACTTTCTTCTGCCAGCTCAAATCTGCTGTTAAACCTTTCTGGTGAATTTTTCACTTTGCCTTTGTAATTTTTGCTCCAGAATTTCTACTTAGTTCCTTTTTATAATTTCTATTTCTTTATTAATAGTCTCTATTTGTTCATCCATTGTTATCCAATTCTTAATTGGCTTTTTCATTTGTGCTTGTTTTAGCTTCATGATCTTTTAAAAAATTGTTTCATTGCTCCCTTTGAGTATCCTAAAAGTCTTTAAAATAAGTCTTTGTTATTCTTTTAATAAAATTAATTTCATATAGAATGAACTGTTGTAGTACTTAACTTTTGTCTTTTTTAGCACGACTTTTTTTTTATGTAGTCTGGAATTTTTTCTCCAGCTCCCCCTTCTTTGTTCTCTACTCTGGATAAGTAGTTTTATAGTTGCTTTCCACTAGTTTCTAGATCTTTAGTCTATAATTTTCAGAGTTCTTGATCCATGATATTGCAGGAGCTATGAAAAGAAAGCTAGTGGGAAATCCTGTCGGTCCAGTGGTCATGACTTGGTGCTTTCACTGCTGTGGGCCTGGGTTCGATCCTTGGTCAGGGAACTGAGATCCTGTAAAATGCACGGCACGGCCAAAATAAAAAAAAGAAGAAGAAAAAAGAGCTAGCTACTCACCTAGTAAGTCAGAAACCAGGGCCAAGAATTGTTTGAGGGTTTTAAAATCATGCAGGTGGTAGGGGTTGTTGTTGTTGTTTTCTCTATTTTTTTGTTTTAATTTCTTAGGTCATTAATTTGATTTAAAAATGTGGTTTGTAAGATTCTATTATGTATTAAGGTTTTCTTTGTGGTTTTAACATTGGTTTAACTTTTATAAGTTTTTCAGTGGGCACTTGAAATTATAACACATTTTCAAGGTATAAAGCTCAGGATATATTAAATAAATCTTCCAAGTAAATTATGTTTCTTTGTTCCCATATGGTTTTTCTTACTTTTTGCCTCCTTGAGTTGTCATTAAATTATGTTAGAATCTCTTATGGTTATCACATTTCTGTTTAATGTTTCTTGTACATCAAGAACTGTAAGAAATGTAATTATTATCCTGCATTATTTGGTTTATTAAAATTTGTAAACAGTTTCATTGTAGATGGTACATTTCAGCACTATAAATATCAGCACTTTTCTAATTTAATGTATTTTGCCTTGAACTCAGCTGATATTAACATCATAACTCCTGTTTTATTTTTGCTAGTAGTTGTCTTATATGTCCTACTACTAGCCTTTGAATCACTTTGCTTTAGATGTCTCTCTTGTGAATTTTGTTTTGTTATACATGCTGAAAGCCTTTTTCTTGTAAGTAAAGTAATTCACTTTTTATGTCTATTGACAGAGACATTTCATTATAGTTCTGTCATTTAAAAAAACACATTTAGTATTTTTACTTAATTTTCTGGGAGACAATTTACATACTAACCCCCTTCTTAAGTTAATGTGACAGTTTTCCATAATGAACTGCTTAAAGAGAAGCTTTGGTCTAGAATGGAATGAAACAGCCAAAAACCAAACGTACAAAAAATAGATTAAAAACTTTAAAAGACTGTTTAAAAATCCAACATTTTCACCAGTTATATTCAAACAACACTCAAATGATATCGGCATATGCATTTTTAGTGTTTCCTTGTGGTTGGCTTTCCTCACCATCTTGCAAGTTACAAACAGAGCTGCAGTCAGTTGTAGTCTGTCATGCTAGATCATAGAGGTTCACTCAGCTTCATATTAGTTGAAGGCCCTGGGTGGAGGACTCTAAGGTCTTGAAATCCCAAATCATCATGGCTCCATTGATTCCTATAGGGCAAAATTTCTGATCATCTTGCTTGTCTACCTTGCAAATAGGTACTTGAGTGATGCTATTCCGGTGTAGCATCTCTGAGGCTGTATTATGGTCCTTGATTGTGACTCTTGTCTATGTTGTGGAAATGTTACATGGCTAACATGTGCTGGATGCTGTGTTTTGGAATGTCTAGTTTGGAGACTAAGGTCAAGCAGCCATGGTCATCTTAGTTAAAAAGCACTGGGCAGCATTCTTGGCCAGCAGCTACAACACTGTTCTCTGAGACAAATAATACACTCAGGAGTGACAGGAACTCTGTTTTCAGATTGCAGCCCGAACACTATTTGAGACATCAGGACTGCACGTGGTGCTTACTCAGGCTCCCAGTGGTAGAGAAGTTGAACCAGGGACCCAGCCTCCAGTGCCACCAAACTGTGACATCAGTTAACCAAAATGCATCTTGCTACTCCATGGTATACTGGTTGGCTTTTCATCCACTTTTTAATTGTATGTAGAAGCACTCTGCATTTGAAGTCACATGATCCTGCTGTCAGCAAAACACGGAGATACCAGTCCAAACTAAGGACAGTGAATGAACTGGCTTTTTAATGTGCTTGCTTACCCACTCGTCATTTTTATATCCAAGTGACAGACAGAAATGAATTGTTTTTCACTCTCCACAGCAAATTTGTTCTTTAGAGGGGACCACTTCACAAAAGTGGCTGCATGATTAATTCTCAAGGTTACCAGGGTTAGCGCCCAAACCCCATCTTTCCAACTCCTGCAAAGGACAGTGTGATCATGCTCGAGAGCCCTATCCCTACCTGTGATGTCTCCACTGTGCTCCTGGAGTGCATGAGGTTTCACCCACTGGCTCCCATTCCTCTTATAGGTGGGAACTTTGTGGGTATTGTGGCTAAGGGCAATCTGAGTATGGCACGGCAACTGGCTCCAGTAAAAATTGTTGCAGGGACAATATTTTTGGTGTTTTTAAAGGTTAGAAAGCTGGGGTCAGGGCAGTCCTGACAGGCTCAGAGTGTAGAATTTGAAGACTGGTCAGTCAACAGGAACAGGCTGTGTTCCATTCTGCAAGTTTTATGTAGATCATTTCATCTTCCTCTTCCTTCTCCTCCTCCTCTTCCCCCCTTCTTCCTCTTCCTTCTTCTTTTTCCTTCTGTAGTTTCTGTAGCTTCTTTCACTATATGGCCTGTATTTTCTTATTTTCTTTTTTATATGTATTATACTTTGCCTGATTTATTTGGGGTATTAATTATTTTTAGTGGTTATCTTTAAGATATAATTTTAATTCTTCTTGAATTGCTATATATGCATAATGTCAATTTATTTCCCCTCGTGAAAGGTGAAATTAAGTATAATTCCTCTTCCTCTGCTTATCTTTGCTCTCAGTTCATCACCGATTAACCACCACACTTAGCTATAGAAATATTAACTCTTGTTAGCAACTTTAACCTCTCTTTTCCCTCTCGAAAAAAGAAAAGTTAAAGTATTTCTATATCATTATGGATTTTATGTTTACATTTTAGTTTATAATAATATTTGCCACTGTCATTTAACTTTAGTTTTACAATTAAATTAATTAAATTATCACTACTTGTCCTTTGACCATGGCCTCTCCACGCATCTTTTCATTGGCTGGAGGCCATCCTGTAGTAGATATTTTTAAGGGTTCATGGGGGCCTGTGTTTCATTTACAGTATTCTATAATGCATATATAACACTATATTCATAACGTTGTGCCAGCCCCTGGATTATGTGCATTCAGGGTTTGAATTATCAATTCATTTTTAGGTCATTAATTCAAAATCTTTATTAAGAAAGAGAAATGTCTGTATTTTTTGTTAAAAATTGAGAAACAAGACAGTTTTTCACTCACTGAATGTTAAAATGTTAGGGAATAAAGCAATTTACCATGATTCTGGTAACTACTTCATAAAAGGCTAACAACTTGAGGGTTCTAATTGCATAACTGTCCAACGTATGAGGTTTTTACTGTTATTACTATTATTCTACTTTTACTGTTATACCGCCACTCCAGATAAGGATTTTTGTAACAAAGAAGTTATTACATTAGTACCCAAATCTCTCCAACACGTTGTCATCTTTCCTTTGTCTTCAGTGAACAGCTCATATACACAGTCACTAATACCTTTACACAGATGACTGTTATCTATTACTTTGGGCTTGAGATTTCCCCTCTACACTCTAGCCCTACATTTCTTTTTTTTTTCATTTTTTTAATTGAAGTATAGTTGACTTACAATTTGTGTTAGTTTTAGGTGTACAGCAAAATGATGTATACATATATATTTTTTCAGATTATTTTTCATTATAGGTTATTGTAAGATTTTGAATATTGTTCCCTGTGCTATATGGTAAACAGTCCTACATTTCTAATTGCTCACTGAGTTGTTAACATGAATGTCCCTGAGCAACTCAAACTCATTTTCCTTTCCTCTCAAACCAGGTATTCTCCATGAGAATGGTATTCTCCATTTTCTGCACTCTAGTCATCCTTGACTCCCCCTATTTCCTATGCCTTACCAGCCCTGTTCCCTCACTGTTCCCAATCCCAGTTGTAAAGTCTCCCATGGTAACACCTCTTCATTTTCACTGTTGTTATCCTACTTTGGTCCTTATTTGGTGTACTACAATAGCTTCTTACACATTTTCC
Organism: Neophocaena asiaeorientalis asiaeorientalis; assembly: GCF_003031525.2. NCBI lineage: Eukaryota > Metazoa > Chordata > Mammalia > Artiodactyla > Phocoenidae > Neophocaena > Neophocaena asiaeorientalis. The sequence continues at coordinate 1,294,351 of NW_020175533.1, read as the reverse complement.
TCCTTCACTAAAGGATTATACACCACTGGAGAATATTCTTCCTAAAACCATGTTACAAGCAACCCAGGATATATTTTACACCAAGGTTTTACATTGGAAGAATTTACATACATAAAGACATTTATCCTCTTTCAGAATCCTTATAATTTTTTTTCTGGAGATTTGTGGGAAACAAGTTTTAAAAATGAAATTACATTGACCACATACTTAGAAATAGGGATTTAATGAAATTTTATTCTCTGCAGCATGTGGGATCCTCCCAGACCGGGGCACGAACCCGTGTCCCCTGCATCGGCAGGCGGACTCTCAACCACTGCGCCACCAGGGAAGCCCTATTGTGAATACTTTTAATTGCAAAAAATCCTTTAGTAAAGTGATAAGCACTAGACTATTTTATCTTTTATATACGTGAGTTTTCATAATCATCTTTGTCTAAAGTATGTGTAAAAATAGAATGAAGCAACTGGGAAGGAGATAATTGGCAACTGACAGTTTTAGGAATTGTTTATTAATATGTTTATTAATAACAATCATGCCTAACTGACCTCCAGATTAGAATTAAAACTAAGAGCTTTCTTTGCTACTTCCAATAAATATGGAAGTGGGCTGAGAATCTTCTATTTTTTTTATTATTCCTTTTCAACATTCTAGGAAAGAAATTATGTGGAAATTACGTGAATAAATATCAGAATGCATATTTTTCTAGAGAAAAGCATTCTCATTCTTTAGTCTTCATTTGACATTTGTCACAGTACATGCTATACAAAATGATAGGTACTTATAAGATTATAAGTTTTGCAATGATATATACCTGATTTAAATTCAGTTTTGCTATAGTTGTATGACCTTAGACAAATTTGAATTTTTCATAGCCTTAATTTATTTGTAAAGTGGGAACAATATTACTGATCTATCTCGGATAATTTGTACAAATTATGTAGCATAATGTCTGACATGTAATATGAGGTCAATAAATGGAACTAGAATGTTGATTCTTCCTCTGACATCAATTACATTGGCAAAATACTAATTAACTTCATAACAATTTTGTTAATATTAAACTAATAATAATACTGAATATGTTAGTGCTTTGCATTTAAAAATACAATAACGTAATTGTCCAATTTAATCAAATTCGTCTAAGATGATATGTAATCAGATTTTGAATGTAACAAACTATTTGACTAAAAGTTATTTAATTTAGATACAATGAGATGAGGTATGTGAATATGCTCCATAAACTTTGGGTATTATGTTCTGTGATCTAGGTTAAAATCTTAATTCTACAATTTATTAACAATATAACCTCAGTTTCTACTCTGAAAAAAAAGACTGGGAACAATGATAACTATCTTAAAGAGTTGCTAAGAAAGTCAAATAAAATAATGTATGTGAAACAGCTTTGTACACTAAAAAATAATGCAAAGACTAATTATTGTATTTTTCTTATTTCAACCATGACATTAGTAGGATTTAATGCTATGACTGTAAGTCAGAATAAAGGAGATGAAAATAAAAGTAATTCAATTAAATTTCAGAAAAAAAATTATCTTGGCACAAGCAGATAAAAGTTCTGAAAGAAAAATTTATGAAAGCCTATTTATTTCAGAGCTAGAATTATGAATAAGCTCTTAACCACCACAAAAAATAAACTAAAAGTGAATAAAATCTTCTATAACTTTCTTAAATGGAGAGAACTCTATTCTTTTATGTATCGGACTTTGTTGTTGTTAAATAGCATTAATTCTAAATGATTTTAATATACAAAATGGGAAAAATAGTTCCGGAAAAAGTGATGTTCATTTACATGGTTACAGTCACAAGGGTCCATATGCATGACTAGTTAATGTTTAAAACCATTCTCATGATAAAAAAATAAAACCCGAAAACATTATATACCTTGGTGTGTAATGATTTATGAAACATAATTTTGTAAAATGATTAACAAACAAAATGTTGAATGCTGCCAACAGAACTGTATGGTGATTTTTAAGAAAGGCTTTTTGGAAAGCCATTAAACACTGCCATCTAGGAAACTTGTTATTCATGGACTGGTTGGTTAAAATGTTCAGCCAAATGAATGTAACAAAACTTAAAATTGTTGGCTTTTGCCTACCGTACCAAGATCAGCCTTAAGATCTGTTGGCAGACTTAACTTTCTTGATCCTTTAACTGAAACAACAGAAAAAGGAAAAAGGCAGTTGTTAATTATATAAAATTAAAGAGGAGTGTGAGGGAACAGTATGTTTTACAGTATAAGTATTGAAATCCTAATGAACGTTACATTTAGTGAGCATTATGGAAGCAGAAATATTGTTCAGTGTTAGTTTGTTGTCATTCAGGAATAAATAATATGCAAACAGAAACATGAGAAAAGCAACTGTTATTACAGTAAATAATTAAAGTGCATCTTTGCATAGTTTTTTTCACATGTAGCATGAGAAGTGATTTCTTATTTTGGAAAGAACCAAAAATCAATTCCAGATAAATCTGATAGATAAAAAAGTACTGCAACAAATGTATAAGTTCAGATCATAAATAACAATGGTAAGGGGGAAAACTGATTAACTCTGTAAGCATTTTTTGAAATAGAAAGAAAATTCTATTATAGATGTGTATGATATAGTGAAGGAAACTTTACCATACCTATGGCAGATGAAATGACTTATATATTGAATACTACAATGTTAAATTCAGTAGATAAAAAAATATTTGAAAATAAATTTAATTATATTATTATAAATCAAGCTGTCATAAAATGTTTGAATAAACCAAGAAAACTCCTACAATTTATTGAAAATTTGCCTCATCTGTTAATAAAAATTTTACATTGGGCATCTCATAAAATATTTAACTGGAATGTTATAATAGAAAGAAATTGCATTAGGGGAAATCATGTTAGAAATATTTTCTGTCAGTTAATACTTTATTAAGACTCAAACTGATACTATCAATTAATTTATACCTTCTAATGAGTGATTTTCTTTACAATTAGGAAAGATATTTTAAAATAAAGATGCAGTATGATATAGTAGAAAGAATACTCAATTTAAAATCAGAAAACATGAGTCACAAATTTCTGAATTGTTACCACCTAATTACAAAACTTTGAAAAAGTTTTATAAAAATCCCTTCATCAATTTTCAACTTAAGCTTCCCATCTGTCAAATAACATGTTTGATACTATCTCTAATATTTCAGCTGGAATTATTGGAATATATTTTATAAAACCTAAATATAATAGAAACCTAAATATACTTTTTGTGTGTCATGAAATATTACTCATCTTTTGATTTTTTTCCAACCATTTAAAAAACCCATTCTTAATTCACAAGTCATACCAAAATAGGTTGCAAGCTGGATTTGGCCTGTGGGCTGTAGCTTGCTGACTACAATATGCCATGCTAAACTACTTATTAAAGGAAATCTAAGCATTATCATTCTAATAAAAATAATAGCAACAGGCAGTTGTCTCTATAAAAAAGATACTAAATAATTCTATTAAGGAGAAATCAAATCAAATTTGAGCAATGTGGGTTTAGAATCAGCAGCACAACAAAAAGATTGTATTTATATAAAAATGTCAAACTAAATAAATATATGTAATAATTATGCCAGAACAGGTTGCAAATAAAGTATATTTTGTAAATTGATTCACAATTCAGATAGACTGAGGAAGTGGGATGTTACTATTTTAAATCTTTCACTTAATTTTTAAAATAGGAACTAATTCTTTATAATGTAAGGATTTGTCTCAGAATTTATCTTTTTAATTGTTTCTATTTTGTTTTTAAATAGGGTATTTCAATATATCTATATAGTATAAATTCAAAAATGGATTATAATGATGCTTTCAGAAAGAAGTCAAACAGTTCCTTTCTGTTAGTCTAGTATCTAATTTACTCTGGCTCTCAAATCTCCACTTTTTGGGATACCCCTTCCACTCTACCACCAACCTTCTTGGCTTCCTGTAGACTGCTTCCTACCTAAAAATTGGGGGCCCGTAACAAACCCCAACCTCAATTGTATAAATGGGGGAGGAAAAGGGAGCAATTAGATGGTGGGATTGATTGACAAACTTCTTTAATAACAATGTTAATAACAGGTGTCTGTTATTTATGCACAGAAAAATCTTCACTTGTCCAGCTACTAGTAAACTCATACTCATCCTTTAAGACAGCTGAAAAATCACCACCTCCTCGAAGGGAGCCTCAGCCTTAAGGCTTCATTTGGTGCCATTATCTTAACTTTCATAGCACCTTGTACACATCTTTTATAACACATTTTATTATACTTGATTTTTTTTTACTTTGTCTACTATCGACTAAAATCCTGAAACTTTGCGTTCTCTAGGGATGGGGATTATATTCCCAATACCTAATTAATTATTGGCATAGAATAGATGTACAATAAGTGTTTGCTGAATGAAAGTTTAAAAAAAACAGTAAAGTTGGAAGGTAGGGGAGAAGGGTTATTCTGAAGAGGGCTAAACAGACAGAAAGCACGTTTCAAGTGGTACAAGAATATGTTACACATTAACATTTGAGGAATTTGGGTTGGAAGATGAGTAAGGCAAGAGGGAATAAGAGGCAAGTAGTCCTGGAAATAAACTGAATGAAAACAGTACGTATTAACCTGTGCAATGTGCCCTTGGGAATGCAGCTCTCTGAATTTCTTCATTTTTACTGTTACCTAGCAAAAGCATACATACCACTATCATTTCATATTGTTAGCCAAAGAGGAGAAAATGGGAAATAGAAACTTCACATTACTCATTGTCTTAGCACACTGCACTAAGAGAGGTGGAGAATCCTGGCTCAAAGGAATCTTTAAGGTCACATAGTCCAATATCCTACTCAATGCAAGTATTCTCTTACAACATTCTTGACATCATACCTGTTTATGATAGAAACCTTCAAAGTATAAAAAAGTCCAATTTTGGGTTGCTATAATTGCTACAAAATTTCCTTCCATTTGAGCTCAAACTACTTTCCTTTACCATTTACTAGTTTGTTCCAATTCTAACCTCTGGCACAATTAAAAAAAAAAAAGTAACTCATTTTTGCTCTCATATGCCAGTTCTTAAAGCATTACGGGCCATCTCTAGGTACTCTCATTTGGTCAGCAGGAATCTGTATTTTAATAAGTGTTGCAGGCAATACTAATAAAAGAGGTTGGCAGATAGATCACATTTTGAGAAATCATGTTTTACTGTTTTATAAACTTTAACCAACCTATGGGACTTTCACTCAAGACCCTTCCACAAAAAAGTACATCCTGCGATGCATCTCAGATTTTCCATTAAAGAGACGCCATGTTGTCCTTAGTTGTTAAGTTTGATATAGATATTATGTTGCTGAGCATTTTAAG
>NW_020175533.1:1263704-1288941 GCF_003031525.2 Neophocaena asiaeorientalis asiaeorientalis | reverse complement strand
GGTACATTTTTAGTTCCTTTTGAGCAATTTTTTTTTCGTATCTGTCTTTGATCTTCCATTTTCTAATGAGGAAGAGAAGTTGATAGTTACAAGGATAGTAATGCTCCTATTAGAAGAGAATAGATATGTTTTTTCCCTTCTGTAAAGCTCCACAAAGACTTCTGCTTTTCTCCAAGGTAAGTTTCCTAGGGTCTGGCGAAATGAAGCCCAGTGATCAAAACCATAGCTGAAGTCAAACCGTAACTCAAACATTTGCCAGCTGAGTGACCCTGGTCTGGTAGTTACTTAAATCTCAGGATGACTGTTTCTCTTCCTTTGTAGAATGGGTTTGATAATTAGTCCCTACTTCAAAGGGATCTTGTCAGTATTAAAGAAATATGTGTAAAGTACTTAACATGGTGTGGTAAATAATATTAGGTATTATATTCATTATTAAACTTAGTTGGCAAGAAAGCTTGTCATTCTATGGTATTCTGTATCAAAAATGACTTACCCAGACAACATGTCCTTTTTGCAATCTAGTGTCTAGTATTAAATACAGCAAGTTTGATAATGCCTCCAGTTGCATATGGTACCATTATTTCTTTCCTCTGCACAATCCCTCAACACCTTGAAAAGCTGCCTGTCTTGGCTCACAGACAGTAATACAGAAAACAGTACCATACTGTAATCCAGCTGCGGGGCAGGGAATATTGCTGCAGCAAGTATTAGAACAGTTTGATTTCTTATTATCCTAGTCCTGTTAGATTCTGGGAAAATTGTCAGGAAATTCTTGCTACTTTTAACATGTTGTGGCTTACATTTTTGAAAATAAAAACAAAGGAAAGAAAATGAATAACTGTACATTTAAAAAGGTGAATTTTATTCTAATGTAAATTACATGCCACTAAATCTGAGTTTTAAAAAATTTGAAGCATCCCCACAGATAGTGTTATTCACTTACCTAACCACATCTATCACCTTATGAATCACCTAGAAATTGTTAGGTAGGATGTCATAAGAGACCAAAGATGATGCAAATGAGTAAAAGGATTAGCTGATGGCAAAATACATATTAATATTTATAAATTCAGGCCTAAAGATTTGGTGACAGCCAAGCGCTACAATAGGACCAGATTATAAACCTTTGCAAAACTATTCATCTCTACTCCTAGATTATCTGCCTCCCAAATTCAGGTTCATTTACAGTAATGAGACATGGTACTGTGATGGTTTACCATAGCTTATGCCAGAATGGGGTCATATGCTTAGCCCTAAATATAAACAGAAGTTCAGGTATTACAACAGGGTTTTGCCTAGGAGGTGTCAGTATATCTTGACTGTATCATTGCCTGTATATTCATACGCCTTTTTCCTAAGTCCTGATTCAATTTAAAGTAAATAATTAGTGCAGCCTGGCTTATCAGAGGAATGTCGTATTGGCTTCAAATAATTTTTTATTCAGATCCTTGGTTCCACATTTGAATCAAAATTTTAAGAACAGAGATGAACCCTCAATCAGTCTGAATATGGCTACTACTTTAATGGGAAATATCATAAAAAGCTAGGTTAGAAGTTTCTAACACAAATCTTTGATAAGCTGTTTGTTGATTAGAAACAACTGGATTGACTTTTTGATTTCCCATGAAGGATTTCTACTTTAAGGCTAAGCTACAACTATTAATTGGAAATTTAGAATGGTCAAGGAGAACAAGTTTAGTTTCTTTAGGCCATGGGAGTTCATCACTGCTTTTATAATATAACCACTATTGTATATTATTGAGAATCTCTGTTCTGGGCACTAGCACACAGTTAAGATTAAGAAACTTGGCTAAAGTTATAATGGTAGAAAGAGGTAGGGTAAGGTCAAATTTCTAAGACTCCAAAGCTATGCCCTTTGCACTAAGCAATACAATCTTCCTGACATAGAAGATACCTATGTATCCTAGACATCTTCTATAAAATAAATAAACCTAACACTAAATTAAAATAAGAAGTTGTTTAGATTAAAATGTTTGTAAAGTTTATCTACCTGATTCATTACTATATTCCAACCAGTCAGTTAATTAATTTCATTTGTCTCTTATCTTCCCTATGCTAGAAACGAAGATAGGACAAAAACACCTGGTGTGTGTGTGTGTGTGTGTGTGTGTGTGTATGTATGTGTATATATATACACATATATAAATATACATATAAATGCATATATACATATACATATATATATGTGCAAGTGTAGTTAAAAAACACACACATAAAAATATTTTGGAGTTACCATGCCATGATGGAGTCCTGAAAGACCTACACACTTCTAATTTTGTTGCCATTTCCCACCCCCCATTTTTTTATAAGTGGTTATGATATAGCCAGGCAAAGAGGTATATTTATTAGAATTTGCCCCAGCATACAAAAATTTAATGTCATGACTCTAGCTTTCTTGCCACCTGAAAATATGTATTACATTTCTATCTAAATGATGTTAGTGAATCAGTGACTTTTTGTTAGTGTCATATGAGCAAATGTTAACTGATTATGAAACTTTATTTCTGTTCTTGTCTATCTTGAATTATAAACTCCTAGAGAGAACTAGGTTCTTCAACACACCTTTTTGAAAGCATACAAAAGGAGGTCAAGTAATTTGTGGAGTGAGAGGAACTTGAGGTCTAAAGATTAGGTTGGTTCCAGCTAAGCCATGTATTAGCAGAATAAACTTGGGCAAGTTATAGAATTATTTTTTTAGCCATAATTCTCCACTCATATAAAATGAGAACTATACCAACCTTACAGGATTGCTATAGAACTAAATATGATAATACTCATGAAAAATACCTTGAGTACTTTAAAGTACTATACCAATGTTGATTACTGTTTTTAGCAAACAAGGTTTAATAAATTCAGATTGTGATAATTTGATTATATAAATTATAAAAATTACTTTCAAAACCACTTTTTCCTGGAACTTAAATGGTAAACAGTGTTTCTGATGTTTCATGAAAAATATATCTAAGTTCTTTTTTTTTGTTAAAACATTGTCTCCTTATAATTTAGCAACTTCTCTCTGCTTGGATGTCATAATTGCTTGGGTTTTTTTTTCCAGCTTTTTTTTTTTTTTTTTGCAGTACGCGGGCCTCTCACTTTTGTGTCCTCTCCCGTTGCCAATCACAGGCTCTGGACACGCAGGCTCAGTGGCCATGGCTCATGGGCTTAGCTGCTCCGCGGCATGTGGGATCTTCCTGGACTGGGGCATGAACCTGTGTCCCCTGCATTGGCAGGCGGACTCTCAATCACTGCGCCACCAGGGAAGCCCTTTCCAGCTCTTTTAAAAAAACTTTATTTTATATTGGGGTATAGTTGATTAACAATGATGCATCAGCCTCAGTGTATAGCAAAGTGACTCAGCCATACATGTACGTGTATTTATTCTTTTTCAAATTCCTTTCCCATCTAGGCCACCACAGAATATTGAACAGAGCTCCCTTCACTACATAGCAGGTCCCCGATGGCCATCTGTTCAACACATAGTAGTGTGTATATGTCAATCTCAAACTCCCAATCCATCCCCTCCCATTCCTCCCCCCCAGCAACCACAAGTCCATCCTCCAACTCTGTGAGTCTGTTTCTGTTTTGTAAATAAATTTATTTATATCATTTTTTTAGATTCCACATAAAAGTGGTATCATATGATAATTGTCTTTCTCTGTCTGACTTACTTCACTTAGTGTGATAAGCTCCAGGTCCATCCATGTTGCTGCAAAGGGCGTTGTTTCATTCTTTTTAATGGCTGAGTAACATTCCATTGTATAAATGTATCACAGCTTCTTTATCCATTTATCTGTCAATGGACATTTAGGTTGCTTCCATGCCTTGGCTATTGTAAACAGTGCTGCAATGAACATTGGAGTGCATGTATCCTTTCAAGCCATGGTTTTCTCCAGGTATATGCCCAGGAGTGGGATTGCTGGGTCATATGGTAGCTCTATTTTTAGTTTGTAAAGGAACCTCCATACTGTCCTCCATAGTGGCTATACCAATTTACATTCCCACCAACAGTGTAGGAGGGTTCCCTTTTCTCCACACCCTCTCCAGCATTTATTGTTTGTAGCCTTTTTAATGATGGCTGCTCTGACTGGTGTGCAGTAATATCTCATTGTAATTTGATTGCATTTCTCTAATAATTAGCAGTGTTGAGCATCTTTTCATGTGCCTCTTGGCCATCTGAATGTCTTCTTTGGAGAAATGTCTATTTAGGTCTTATGGCCATTTTTTTATTGGGGTGTTCGTGTTTTTGATATTGAGCTGCATGAGCTGTTTTTAGATTTTGGAGATTAATCCCTTGTCAGTTGCTTCGTTTGCAAATATTTTCTCCCATTCTGAGGGTTGTGTTTTCGTCCTGTTTATGGTTTCCTTTGCTGTGCAAAAGCTTTTGACTTTAATTAGTTCCCATTTGTTTATTTTTGTTTTTATTTCCATTATGCTAGGAGATGGATTGAAAATATATTGCTGTAATTTATGTCAAAGAATGTTCTTCAATTGTTTTCCTCTAAGAGTTTTATAGTATCAGGCATTATATATAGGTCTTTAATCCATTTTGAGTTTATTTTTGTGTATGGTGTTAAAGAATGTTCTAATTTCATTCTTGTATATGTAGCTGTCCAGTTTTCCTAGCACAATTTATTGAAGAGACTGTCTTTTATCCATTGTATAGTCTTGCCTCCTTTGTCATAGATTAATTGACCATAGGTGCTGGGTTTATTTCTAGGCTTTCTATCTGTTTCACTGATCTATATTTCTGTTTTTGTGCCAGTTCCATACTGTTTTGATGGCTGTAGCTTTGTAGTATAGTCTGAAGTCAGGGAGCCTGATTCTTCCAGCTCCATTTTTCTTTCTCAAGATTGCTTTCGCTATTCGTGGTCTTTTGTATCTCCATACAAATGATGAAATTTTTAATTCTAGTTCTGTGAAAAATGCCATTGGTAATTTGATAGGGATTGCATTGAAGCTGTAGTATGGTCATTTTGACAATATTGATTCTTCCAATCCAAGAACATGGTATATCTTTTCATCCTGTTTGTGTCATCTTTGATTTCTTTCATTAGCATCTTATAGTTGTCAGAGTACAAGTCTTTTGCTTCCTTAGGTAGGTTTATTCCTAGTTATTTTATTCTTTTTGATGCAATGGTAAATGGGATTGTTTCCTTAATCTCTCTTTCTGATCTTTCGTTGTTAGTGTATAGAAATGCAACAGATTTCTGTATATAAATTTTGTATCCTGCAACTACCAAATTCATTGATGAGATCTAGTAGTTTTCTGGTAGCATCTTTAGGATTTTCTATGTATACTATCATGTCATCTGCAAATAGTGACAGTTTTACTTCTTTTCCAATTTGTATTCCTTTTATTTCTTTTTTTTTTCTGACTGCCATGGCTAGGACTTCCAAAACTATGTTTAATAAAAGTGGCAACAGTGGACATCCTTGTCTTGTTCCTGTTCTTAGAGGAAATGCTTTCAGCTTTTCACCATTGAGTATGATGTTATCTGTAGGTTTGTCATATATGGCCTTTATTATGTTGAGGTATGTTCCCTGTGTGCCCACTTTCTGGAGAGCTTTCACCATAAATCGGTGTTGAATTTTGTCAAAAGCTTTTTCTGCATCTATTGAGATGATTATATGGCTTATATTCTTCAATCTGTTGATGTGGTGTATCACATTGATTTGCAGATATTGAAGAATCTTTGCATCCCTGGGATAAATCCCACTTGATCATGGTGTATTATCTTTTTATTGTATTGTTGGATTCAGTTTGCTAGTACTTTGTTGAGAATTTTTGCATCTATGTTCATCAGCGATATTGACCTGTAGTTTTCTTTTTTGTGTGATATCTTTGTCTGGTTTTGGTATCAGGGTGATGGTGGCCTCATAGAATGAGTTTGGTAGTGTTCCTTCCTCTGCAATTTTTTGGAAGAGTTTCAGAAGGATAGGTGTTACCTCTTCTCTAAATGTTTGATAGAATTCGCCTGTGAAGCCAGCTGGTTGTGGACTTTTGTTGGGAGTTTTTATTATTTATTTATTATTATTGTTTTTTTTGGTATGCGGGCCTCTCACTGTTGTGGCCTCTCCCGTTGCGGAGCACAGGCTCTGGATGTGCAGGCTCAGCGGCCATGGCTCACAGGCCCAGCTGCTCCGCAGCACGTGGGATCTTCCCGGACCGGGGCACAAACCCGTGTCCACTGCATCAGCAGGCAGACTCTCAACCACTACGCCATCAGGAAAGCCCTGTTGGGAGTTTTTAAATCACAGTTTCAATTTCAGTAATTGTGATTGGTCTGTTCATATTTTCAATTTCTTCCTGGTTCAGTCTTGGAAGGTTGTACCTTTCTAAGAATTTGTCCGTTTCTTGTAGGTTGTCCATGTTGTTGGCATAGAGTTGATTGTAGTGGTCTCTTATTATGCTTTGTATTTCTGTGGTGTCCATTGTAACTTTTCCTTTTTCATTCCTAATTTTATTGATTTGAGCCCTCTCTCTTTTTTTCTTGATGATTCTGGCTAAAGGTTTATCAATATTGTTTATCTTTCAAAGAACCAGATTTTAGATTCCTTGATCTTTGCTATTGTTTTTTTGTCTCTATTTCATTTATTTCCTCTCTGAGCTTTATGATTTCTTTCCTTCTACTAACTTTGGGTTTTGTTGTTTGTTTCTCTAGTTGCTTTAGTTGTAAGGTTAACTTGTTTATTTGAGATTTTCTTGTTTCCTGTGGTAAGACTATATTGCTATAAACTTTCCTCTTAGAACTGCTTTTGCTGCATCCCATAGGTTTTAGATCATTGTGCTTTTGTTTTCATTTGTCTCTAGGTATTATTTCCTTTTTGATTTCTTCAGTGAGCCATTGGTTGTTTAGTAGCATATTGTTTATCCTCCAAGTATATGTGTTTTTTTTAGTTTTTTTTTTCTTGTAGTTGATTTCTAATCTCATAGTGTTGTGGTTCGAAAATATGCTTGATATGATTTCAGTTTTCTTAAATTTTCCGAGGCTCACTTTGTGGCCTAGCATGTGATCTATCCTTCAGAATGTTCCATGTGTGCTTGAGAAGAATGTGTATTCTCTTGCTTTTGGATGGAGTGGTCTATAAATATCAATTAAGTCCATCTGGTCTAATGTGTCATTTAAGGCCTGTGTTTCCTTACTGACCTTCTGTCTGTCAATCTTTCTATTGAGGAAAGTGGGGTTTTAAAGTCCCCCACTGTTATTGTGTTATTGTCAATTTCTCCTTTTATGGCTGTTAGTGTTTGCCTTATATATTGAGATGCTCCTATGTTGGGTGCATAAATCTTTACAATTGTATCTTCTTCTTGGATTTATTCCTTGATCATTATGTAGTGTCTTTCTTTTTCTCTTGTAACAGTCTTTATTTCAAAGTCTATTTTCTCTGATATGAGTATTGCTACTCCAGCTTTCTTTTGATTTCCATTTGCATGGAATACCTTTTTCCATCCCCTCACTTTCAGGCTGTATTTGTCCCTAGATCTGAAGTGGGTGGGTCTCTTGTAGAGAGCACATATATGGGTCTTGTTTTTGTATCCATTCAGCCACTCTGTCTTTTGGTTGGGGCATTTAATCTGTTTATGTTTAAGGTAATTACTGATATACATATTCTTATTTCCATTTTGTTAATTGTTTTGGATTTGTTTTTGAAGGTCTTTTTTCTTCCTGTTTTGTTCTCTTCTCTTGTGATATGAATATCTTTCATGTTGTGTTTGGATTGCTTTTTCTTTTTTGTGTATCTTTGTAGATTTTCCATTTGTGGTTACCATGAGGTTTTGATGTAGCACTCTATGTATAAAGAAGATTGTTTTAAGTTGATGATCTTTTCATTTTAAATGCATTTCCAATATCCTGCATTTGTACTCTCCTCTTCTCACAATTGCTGGTTTTGAATTCGTATTTGTATGTGGATGATTTCCTACCTTTACTGTGTGTTGGCCTTTACCAGAGAGCTTTTCCCTTTGTAATTTTCTTGGTTTTAGTTGTGGCCTTTTCTTTTCCACCTAGAGAAGTTCCTTTAGCATATTTTGTAAAGCTGGTCTGGTAGTGCTGAATTCTCTTAGCTTTTGCTTGTCTGTAAAGCTTTTGACTTCTCCATCAAATCTGAATGAGAACCTTGCTGGGTAGCGTATTCTTGGTTGTAGGTTCTTCCCTTTCATCACTTTAAATGTATCTTGCCAACCCCTTCTGGCCTGCAGAATTTCTGCTGAAAAATCAGCTGATAACCTTATGGGAGTTCCCTTGTATATTATTTGTTGATTTTTCTCTTGTTGTTTTTAATATTTTTTCTTTGACTTTAATTTTTTCAATTTGATTACTGTGTGTCTCTGCATGTTCCTTCTTGGGTTTATCCTGCCTGGGACTCTCTGTGCTTCCTAGACTTTGACTGTTTCCTTTCCCATGTTAGGGAAGTTTTCAACTATTATCTCTTCAAATGTTTTCTCAGGTCCTTTCTCTCTCTCTCCTCCTTCTAGGACCCCTATAAAGTGAATGTTGGTGCATTTTATATTGTCCCAGAGGACTCTTAGACTGTCTTCATTTCTTTTCATTCTTTTTTCTTTATTCTGTTCTGTAGCAGTGATTTCCACCATTCTGTCTTCCAGTTCACTTATCCATTCTTCTGCCTCACTTATTCTGCTATTGATTCCTTCCAGTGTATTTTGTATTTCACTTATCATATTATTCATCTGTTTGTTTGGTCTTTAGTTCTTCTAGGTCTTTGTTAAACATTTCTTGTATCTTTTTGATCTGTGCCTCCATTCTTTTTCTGAGATCTTGGATCATCTTTACTATCATTACTCTGAATTGTTTTTCAGGTAGATTGCCTATCTCACTTCATTTAGCTGTTCTTCTGGGGTTTTATCTTCTTCCTTCATCTGGGACATATTCCTCTGATGTCTCATGTTGTCTAATTTTCTGTGATTGTGGTTTCCATTCCTCAGGCTGTGGGGTTGTAGTTCTTTTGCTTCTGTTATCTTCCCCCTGGTGGATGAGGCTGTCTAAGAGGCTTATGAAGGCTTCATGATGGGAGGGACTGCTTCCTGCCCACTGGCGGCTGGAGCTGGGTCTTTTTCCTCTGGAGGGCAGGGCCATGTCAGGGGATGTGTTTTACGGGCAGCTGTGTGCTCAGAAGACTTTAAGTGGCCTGGTGGATGATGCATGGGGCTGAGTTCCTGCCCTTTAGGTTGTTTGGCCTGCGGTGTCCCCACACTGGAGCCTACAGGCTGTTGGGTGGGGCCAGATCTTGGAGAGGAAATGATGGCCTCCAGGAGGGATCACACCAATGAGTTTCCACCAGTGTTTTTGTCCTTGCAGTGAGCCACAGCTGCCCCCTCAACCTCCACAGGAGAACCCCCCAGTACTAGCAGGTAAGTCTGCCCCAGGCTCTTATGAGGCATCTTCTTTTTTTCCTGGTCCTGGTGCACACGAGCCCTTGTGTGTGCCTCCAAGAGTGGAGTCTTTGTCTCCCCCAGTCCTGTGGAATTCCTGTGATCAAACTCCACTGCCCTTCAAAGCCAGATTCTCTGTGGGCTCTTCCTTCCATTGCTAGAACCCCAGGCTAGGGAGCCTGATGTGGGGCTCAGACTTTCACTCCTGTGGGAGAACTTCTGTGGTATAATTATTTTCCAGTTTGTGGATTGACCACTTGGTGGGTATGGGATTTATCACGATTGTGCTCCTACTGTCTCACTGTGGTTTCTTTGTCTTGTAGGATTTAGAGGATCATTTTTGGTATTTTCCAGCATTTTTTGTGGTTTATTGTTCAGCAGTTATTATTTTGGCGTTTTTGTAAGAAGGGGTGTGCTCACATCCTTCTACTCTGCCATATTTTCTCCACTAACCGGATGTCATATAATTCCAATTGTGATTATTTTTTGTAATTCCCATTTTGTTCTCAATTTATTAATGAAAATCAGGGGGAAAGCTTAGGCTTTACAACCAAATAAAACTCAGTTGTGATTCTAGCTCCACTTATTTAAATACTCTGAGCTTCAGTTTTCTCATCAGAAAAAAGGCATATCACAGGGGTGTTGTATTACACAAGGAAAAAAAAAGAAACTGCTGTCTTGGAAAATTGTGGGTTACAATTATTTTTAGGTTCCTTAGTCACTGACTTTACTTGGGGTCTAGAACATTGGTAATTCAGGCTTGTTAAAGTTGTAAATCTAGTCACAACTATTTTTTAATGAATGCCTAATTTAAGAAGGCTGTACAACTTGTGTTTGATTCTGATTTGGTCCCTATGAGCAGCATCAAATAGTCAAAGAATCTGCATAAAATTTACAGGACCTTTTTACTGCTCACTACTTTTGAGAGAGCAGTGCCCCTCTGAGGTGATGTTTTGGAGTTTCCATGATAATCAATCATAGTTGTTTCTGATCACAGAAAATATTTAATTGTATCATGAAGAGTTAAGGAGAATTTTTACAAAACTACTTTTTGGCTCTTAGGTTTTCCCTAAATTATCTGTTGGCCACTCCATTATTTTCTTATAGGCCTGATGAAATTATCCAGGTTTACAGTAAAAAAAAACCCACCACTATCTAAATTCTATGGCAAATGTCAAAAGCCTTAGGTATTCCTGCTTTATATCTCCTGAAGTTGGTGTCTGTAGTTTTAACCATTGCTTTAGGAAAATTAGTCTTCATTCACCATGAGAGACCTGTGTTTTCAGCACAACAAGTAAGAATAAAGGTTTTGAGACAAATTGTGAAGTCTAGAAAATTATGGAGTATGAATAACTTCTTTGTTCATAAAAGAGATTTTCACTTTCACCTGGCAAGTGATGTACTTGATTCCTCTGTCTCACAGCTGGTATTTCATTCCTATAAAAGCCTGGTGCTGCCTCGGGAGTTCTGGTAGCAAGTCCTAAAGGAAGGGAATAAAAAACTATTGGCATGTAATTTTTAGCCCAAGTAAACCAACTATTTTTACCTTAGAGGTGAATTTCATGATAACTATTTGGAAGGGTGTCTGTTTTGTGCCTTTACCTGAGTATTTTGGTACTGCCTCAACAGAGGACTCTTTGGAAGGAAGAAGCATTCTTCTTTGGAGGATGTAATGGGGTTCTAGACATGTAGAATCACACAGAGGCAGCATTCAAACTAGGCTATGAGACCTAGTTCTAACTCAGGTTTGAGAACAACAGAGTTGATTACTTCTTTTTTAGTATTTTGTGACATTATTTTTTGTGATATTTTTTAATAAAGATTTTTTTTTTTTTTGCGGTATGTGGGCCTCTCACTGTTGTGGCCTCTCCCGTTGTGGAGCACAGGCTCCAGACGCACAGGCTCAGCGGCCATGGCTCACGGGCCCAGCTGCTCCGTGGCATGTGGGATCTTCCCGGACCGGGGCACGAACCCGCGTCCCCTGCATCAGCAGGCGGACTCTCAACCACTGCGCCACCAGGGAAGCCCAAGATATTTTTAAGGATAAATATTTCTATCACCCTAGTCTTCACTTGAATTTGGTAGCATTATAAGTCTGTTGTATATTGTGGACAGTGAGAATCATGAGGATGGATAGCTGCGTAGGTCGCAGCTGTATTAGGACATAATGCTAACCTAGAAAATGATGTTGAACAGGGAAAATGATTTTTAAAGGCAAACCTGCAAGTAGGACAAATTAGAAAAATGCACACCTTGTGGGCAGATATAACCCTACAGTTGAAGGCTTGGTTAGTTTCTTGGGCCAAAGAAAAAGGGGCTGTTTCCTTTAGGGGACTGCAGTTCTGTTCCAGGTAAGTGGAGCTAGGGCTCATGTTAGCTTCTGCTCACCCCCTTGGGGTGTATGTTTATGCAGTGCACAAACTGCACAAGCTTACCTGGTGAGGGAAAAATGGTTACACAGCTTTAAAGAAAAATAATAACAATTTGTATAACTATTGCTTTAATGTTGGTTTCTGCATATAGACTGTCAGTTCCATTTGGCATGGGGTATGTTAATTTTGTTCATTAGTTTATTCTCAGTGGATATCATAATATCACTCTAACTGTAGATACTGTAAATTACTTGTTAAATAGTTGGGTGAATGAATAATATGAAATGATTGTTATCCTGGAAGCTGAGAACATCAGCATTCTGGTTGGCTCACTGGGACCCTTTCAGCTCCCATCCCTACTCTTGTCTCTCTC
Source organism: Neophocaena asiaeorientalis asiaeorientalis (assembly GCF_003031525.2). Lineage (NCBI taxonomy): Eukaryota > Metazoa > Chordata > Mammalia > Artiodactyla > Phocoenidae > Neophocaena > Neophocaena asiaeorientalis. The sequence goes on along the minus strand of NW_020175533.1, from coordinate 1,276,784 downwards.
ATCATCCTAAAGGAAATATTTAATAGTCATTCTATTAATTAGAATTATTATTCTATTAATATTTAATTTAATAAAATATTAAACTTCACCCTATATTGTGGTTTATTGGGCTAAAAGGGAGTTTAAGATCCATGTAGGAAAGCAAAGTTATAAAATGATTATCAGTTTCTGGCTCTCCTAATTTCTGACCTCTCTTACTCAGAGATATTCCTCATAATTAACTCTGAAATCTTGAAAAGCTCATACCTGAGACTGGAAAAAAGAAAAGATATCTGCTAACACCACATCTATTCAGCATTGTTTTGGAGGTCCTAGCTAATTTTTTCCTTTAGAAAGAAGAAATGGAGCTGTCATTTTAACAGGGGGGAGCATAATTGGATACATAGATAATCTAAAAGAATTGACAAATTACTGAAATAAGTTTTATCAAATATTCCAGACATGAGGTCAATATACAAAAATAATTAATTATTTTTATATTCTAGCCATAAAAAATAATAAAAAGATATTTTAAAATTTACAACATAAAAATATCAAATACTGAGTAATAAAGCTAATGAAAGATGTGTAAGACCTCTACAAAGAAGACTAAAAATATTAAAGTAAAGAAGACACATAAATGGAGAGATACCAAGTGGAAAATTCATTGTTGAATGTCATTTCTGACCAACTGATCTATAGATGAAATAAAATTACAATCACTATCCAAACATATTTGTGTGCAAACTGACAAGTTTTTTCTAAAAGTTATATGAAAAGACCTAAAATAGCTATAGCATTCTTGAAAAAGAGCTACAAAAACAAAATTGAAGGACCTATACTACCAGCAATACTATAAAGCTACAGCAATTAAAACAGTGTGGAATCGGATTAATGGTAAACACACAAATGAAATAGAACATAAAGTCTAGAAACATGCACATACATGGTAGAGTACACTAATTTGTGGCAAAAGTACCATTTTAGTGTAGTGGGGGAAATGATAGTTTTCTCATACATGGTCCTTGTCAACTGGATACCTAAATGAAAGTAATAAACCTTGACTCTTTCCTCACATTAGACACAGAAATACATTTCAAATGGAACTTGAACTTAAAAGTGAAGGTACAACAATAAGCCTCCTAGAAGACAGGGAAATAGTTTTATGAACTTGGGGTGGGCAACGATTTTCTTAAAAATAAAACAAAGCACATAAAGCACTAACAATAAAAGAAAGTATTGATCAATTGAATAACATTAGCATTAAAAACTTCTGCTCATGGAAAGATCACCTTTAAGAGAGTAAAAGCAAGGCACAGAATGGGAAAAGATATTTTGCCCTATATACATCCAAAAAAACTACTTCTTTTTATGTATGTATCTACCTATCTACATACATATGCAGAATTTCTTATATATCAAAGAAAGCTGGCAACATAATAAAAATGAGTAAAATACTTGAATATCTTACAAAAGAGGATATTAAAAATAGTCAATAAATGTAAAAGTTCATCAAAATCATTAGATGTCAGGGATATGCACTGCAAGTTAATTCTACAGCAAGACAGCACTATATACACTCCAGAATGATTGAAACTGAAAAAAGAAAATTGGAAAGTATGTGGAACAAATAGAACTTTTATACACCGTTAATGGAAGTAAAATTGGTGCAACCACTTTAGAAAACTTGGTAGTATTTCCTGAAGCTGAACATATGCATACCCTATGACTTCAAAACCCACTCCCAGATACATGTAACACAGAAATCAGTTATATTTGTATTAAAAATTAGACAAGATTGGTCATAAAAGCTGTACTTATAATAGTCCCCAACTGAAAACCACCTAAAATGTTCAGCAATAATAAACTGCATAAATAAATTGAGATATATTCATATAATGGATCATTACACATCAATAAAAATCATTCAGCAACATAGATATCATACACATAATGTTGAACAAAATAAGCAAAAAATAAAAGTAAATACTGAATGATTCCATTCATCTGAGAGTCCAAAACCCACAAAACTAATCTATGATGATAAAAGTCAGAATAGCAGGTACCTTTGTGGGGGTTAGTGGCTGAGAGAGGCATAAGGGTAGGTGCCCAGGGTTCCAGTAACATTCCATATCTTGATCTGGGTAAGTTTACTTGGTGTATTCGTTTGTAAAAACTAGTCTACCTGAACTCTTAAGAATTATGCACTTTGAGGTTTACATATTGCACCTCAGTTTAAAAAAAGTTTACCTCAAAAGAGGTAAGGCCAAGGAATACAAAAAGAAATTACAAATAAAAGCAAGAGTTGTGGTATTAATAGCAAACAAGGTGAATTCAGGTGAAGGACACAATATGAAATGAACAATGGTGATTAATGGTAAAGAATGTATGGATATATCTTTGAATATTTACACATGAATATTTTAAAAAATAAACAGCAGATACAAGGAAAAATAGAAACACATGATTAATACAGTATTTTAATTCACCTTTTCCCCATCTTTGACAAGTCAAGTAATCAAAATATAAGTAATGACATGAGAGACTTAAATAACATGATTAATAAGGTAAAACTTACAGCTACCTAATGCCACACATTTACATTAAATAACTCTTGGGTCAAAGAAATATAAACAAACAAACTGTTTACTATATAGAAAATACTGTTAATGCAATCATAATATATCAAAAGCTATTACATGTTAAAACACAGTACAAAGAGAAATTTAGCCTTGTTTTATCAATATGTAAGAAATAAATATAAATGAATTAAGAATCTACCACAAAAAGGTGAAAAAGGAAAAAGTAAAATGAAGGAAAACAGAGGAGACTAATAAAGATAAAGCAGAAATCAGTAAGCTAAAAAATAAATTAAAAAAACCCAGTAAAACCACTGTTTGGGTTTAAACAGCAAAATAGATCAACTTAGTTACCCTAATTAAAGAAAGGCTCTCAATCTTTTCATATGTGTATTGTATATTTTTAGAAATGTTCTGTAATGAAAAAATTTTTCTTTTCAGAGAACGTACAAGATAAGTAACTATAAAGGGTAAATGACAGGGGAATTCTACTAAAATGTTAAAAAGTAGATAACCAATAGTATTTAAATTATTGGGCATAAAGAAGTCCTTAAAAGAAAAGATCAATGATTAGAAAAAAACTGCTCTAAAGCAAGATATACCACAAGCAAAGTTAAAAGTTAAAATTGAGAAAAATACTTGGATCTCATGTCATAAAGGGAAAATCTTCTTAACTTATGAAGAGGACTAATTAATTTAAAAAGAATGAACAACCCTATAGAAAATGGGCAAAGTATATGAATAGATAATTTACAAAAAATATTTAAAGAACTCTTAAATATATAAAAGGGTGTTCAACATCACTTACAATATGTGAGAGGTAAATTGAAACTGCATTGACATATTCTTTTTACCAAATAGACTTGCAAAGATAAAAAAATTTGATAACCAATATTTTCATGTTATTGCTAGAAGGAGAGAGAACTGTTGCAAACCCCAAGACGAGCAGTTGGGGAGTATCTATAAAGATTAAACAGGTGTATACTCTTTGACCCAGCAACTTCAATTTTAGGAATTTATCTGATAGATATACCTGCACACATTTAAAGTGAGGAATGTACCAAGGTTAGTCACTGTGGCATTGTTTGACATAGCAATAGACTGGCACTAAACTATGTGTCCTTTAATTGGTAAAATGATTAAATTATAGTACACACACGTAATTCAATATCATATAAATGTAAATAATAAGAAAATACTTTATGTAATGAAATGGAAAGCAAGATACACTGTAAAGTGAAACAAGCAAAGTACAACGAAGTGCATAATATTACTACTTTTGTACAAAACAGAAGGCAAAAGTCTGTTTCTTTCTGGTTTGTTTACAAACACAAATTGCCTGGAAGGATAAACAAGAAACTACCAATAATGTTTAAGTTTTCAAGAGAGTGGAAACAATGTATGGGGAAGGATGGGGGGGAAATTTTTTTTTATTCTATTTCTTTTTGATATTAGAACCTAATAAATGTATTACTATTCAAATTCAGATTATGGATGAGAATTTAAAGTGAGATTAAATTAATTGAATTTGATATAGAATATTAAATTATATTTTAATTGAAGATTTCTGACACGGGAAAGTATCAAAGTAATATTTTAAGGAGATTAATTTTGCAACATGATATACAAAATGAATTCTAAGAGGGAGAGATGGAAAATAGAGACACCTGTTAGAATAATTTTGTAATATTCTAGGTATGGTGTAATAAATACCTATATTAGGATGGTGCCAATGGGAATGCAAAAGAAAGGGTAAATGTATGAGACCATGCTTAACATGAAAGCAGTAAAATAAGGATTAGATGGATATGATTAAAACAGAAATTTACACAGGACACAACTAGATTCTATTCAGCCTACATTCCTGAAGAATAACAATAAACAACTAACAACTCTTAAGGAAGTAGATTGAAGAATGTCACAATTCCAGCTGAATTTCTAAAAGTCAAAATTCATTGCTTTATAAAGAGATAACTAAATGTTTATAAATTTTCATGAAGTTAAAAATAAAATAATTTAAATTAAAAAATAATTTTTTGATACTCTGTGAAAACAGATCTACAATTCAATGTCAAAGATATACCTAATCTTTTGGTGCTTAAAATTTTACACATTACTATGTGTATATTACAGAAAAATCAGGTAAATAAAAAATTTTTAAAAAGCAAGTTATTCACAATGCTGACACCCAACAATTTGTACTATACCTTTTTTTTCACAGACCTTAAAAACTTATTCCTAAGAAGCTTTATACTCATATTTTTAATGTAATGGGCTCACAACATATATTATCACTTTTCTTTTGCCAATGAATATACATGTTTCAAAACTATGATCCAGAGGGATGGTTTCATATGTTACTGCACCTACAGTATATATTTCCCACTAATTCAGCTCTAGCTATGAGACAGTTTCTGTATAATATTACAATTTTTACTTAGCATTATTAATATATCTGCAAAATAACTTCCTTTAAAATGTTTTTAAAAGTATTATACTCATACCTCTGATCTTAATTTTTTGGGAAGTAATAAATATTTTAAGACATTTATTTCTATTTTATTTTGGAATAGAATTTGCTTATGGTTAAATTTCAAAATGAAATTACACCTAATTACCAAAATTATGAATTTCTCAAGAATTATGAAGATAAAGCAGTAGATTACTGCAGTGAAGTAATCTTCAGAAGATTGAAAAATACCACTCATGTTTACCTGAAGTGGGAGACTTGCAACGCTCAAGTTCCAGGGGAACTGGACTGTCATTCAGCTCAGTTAAACCTGAAAATAAAATGACAAAAAATGAGAAAATTTGCTAAAATATCGTAGATAATTCTTATTAATTCCTATAAGTTTTAAAAGGTTTTATTTTTCCCCCGTGAGAACTTTTCTATGCTTATGTTATGATAATGATTTTGAAAATTTTTAACAATGACATAGGAAAAAATAAGCAATAACTGATATATAAAGGGTAACTGAATACAATGGTGGAAAGATATAAAAGTCGTTTTCTTATTTTTTCATATGAAGTAACTATTTTAGTAAATGATGTAGTTTCATCTGAAAATAAACCAAGAAAAACATGAAGTAGAAGGGGTTTTTAAAAAGATCTAATCAAATCTTCCACTTCCAAGAGAAACGGTTATTGGCTTTTTAAAAGACCTTCAAGGAGATATAACAAATTTTAAATACTATACCTATTTATAAAAATGCAGTATTGTATAGTAAATACTAAATGATTTGTTCAATGGTATCAAATTCCTTCTTATAATAAGCACTATATTTTTCTCATTTCTAATATTTCTTATATTTTATTGTCACTTTCCTGAAAAATATAAGGATAGGCACAATAGATTAATAAACATTTTGTAATTCCCACTATCTGCCAGTCTGCTTTCCTGTGTCATTCACAAAATATCCTTAGGGTTTTCCTACCCTTATTGGAGAGTTTCATATTTTTTCTTTGTAAATAAGTATTCAGAGTTTCCACTTTAATGTAAATCCCATACCCAGGGGTACTTAAGAGCCATTGTCAATTACCCAAACCATCTTTATTCATATTCCTTTCCACCACCTCCTTTATATAATTTGTACCAATAAACTTGCTGTAGCTTCAAAAAAACCATATAATTTTAGAAAATGTCCATTGTCACACTCTATCCCAACCCTTACATTTTATAAATAAGAAACTGTAAGTTCGGAGAGTTTAAACTATTTAAGGTTACAGAACTGAGCAGTGCCAAATCTTCAATAGAATTCTTTATATATTTTGCTTAAGAGTCTTTTGTCGGAAGTAGGTATTGTGAATATTTTCTTCAATTTGTGACTTAACTTTCCATTTTCTTGGTGACAATAAGATGTCTTTTGATGAGCAAAAGATTAATTTGCCTTAAGGGCAATTTATTGATTTTTTTGTTTTCTTTAGAATTTTTTTTTGGTTCCTGTATAAGTAATCATTGCCTACCCCATGGTAATGAAAATATCACTCTTTGTTTTCTCAAGAAACTTTTTTAATTTTTAGCTTTCATTTTCAGGGCTATAATTAATCTTAAGTTAATTTTGATTATGGTGTGAGGTAGGTATTAAGGTCCATTTTCCCCCTATTTGCCCAGTTGTTCATGATTATTTATTAAAAAGATTTTCCTTCCTCATTGATTTGTGTTAGTGCCTTAGTCAAAAATAAATTGACCATGTATGTGTGGGTCAAGTTCTGGATTCTCTATTCTGTAATCATTGGCCTATTTTTCTTTTTTCTTTTTTTTTTGACTACCACACTATCTAATTAATGCAGGTTTATATTACATCTTGTAATCAGGAAGTGAAATCTTCCAACTTTGTTCTTTTGCAAAAGTGTTTTAGTTATTCTAGATTCTTTGCATTTCTACATATATTTTAAAATCAGTTTGTCAATTTCTATAAAAAGATATGTTAGATTATTATTGAGTTGTGATAAATCTATAGATAATTTGGTAGAATAAATATCTTAAAAATATTGAGTCTTCCAACCCATAAAGATGGTATCTCCTCCATTTAAATAATGTTCTTTCTGTAGATTTGAGTGTACAGGTCTTATACATGGCATTTTTCAAGTCTTCTATTTCCTCTTTCGCCTTCTGCCTAGTTCTCGTATTATATTTAAAAGTGGAGTATTAAAATTACCAATAATTGTTGAATTGTCTATCCCTTTGATTCTGTCAGATATTGCTTCATGTACTTTGTAGCTCTGTTGTCAGGTGCATATATTTATAATTGTTATATCTTTTTGATATATTGATCATTTAATCATTTTAAATTGTCCTTTAGTGACATTTTTTGATTTAAAATCTATTTTGTCTGATATTGGTAGAGCTATTAGATTACTGATCTGAGATCTTTTTTCTAATTTAAGCTTCTAATGTTGTAAATTTTCCATTAGGCACTACTTTAGTAACATCTTAATATCACAAATTTTGATATTTTGTGTTTATACTTTCACTAAGTTAAAAATATTTTTAAAATTCCCTTGTGATTTCTTTTTTAAGTCATGAGCTATTCTTAATTTTCAAATATTTGGGGATTTTAAGACATATTTGTTACTGATTTCTAATTTAATTTCTTTTATGATCAGAGAACTTACTCTGCTTGATTTTAATTCTTTATTGTTTCATGACTCAGTCTATATTTGTGAATATTCCACATCTAATGAAAAAAATGCACATTTTCATTAGTGTGGTGTAGGTGTCTATTTATGTCAGTTAGGTCAATTTGGTTAAGAGATTTGCTTAAGTTTTTTATAGCCTTACCAATTTTGGTCCTTAGACAACTCAAGTGAAGTGCTAATCAATCAGATTCTACAGTACTGAATTGAACTAGGGCTGGTCTGCAGCTTTAATTAGATTAGGTTTCCCTTCAAAATCTCTTTGCTCCTCAATCCAACACTCAAACTTCCCTAACCCTTCCTCAAGGGGCTGATTCCTAATTTTCCCAGTATTTGTGCAGAAAGAGGGTTGAGATGCAGTTTCAGATAGTTTAATTCAGCTTGGGTCAAATTCTATAATAAACCCTGAATGCAAGCACTTTGGGAGTGCATAAATTCTCTGTGCTTTCTCATTTGCTGCCACTTTCTCAGAAAAATTCTGAGAGTGGTGGGGTTAGTTGGCAGAGAATTGCCAAGCTGAATAATTTTGTGTTTAGAGCTATTTCAGATTCCCATTCAACAGTTCAGTCCAGATAGTCATTAAACCTATAGTTGTTCCTATTCTTTGCAGTCTGCCCATCTATAGAAGGCCCATTCCTTTCCTGACCTGTGTCCAGCTCAGTCACTTGCCCCAGGTATAAAAGCAGCTGTGGTTTTCTGCTTATCTATGAATGGCTCTTATCTCTCTAGAATTCAGTTAATCAAGGCTTCTTTGAATCCACTCTTCAGAAGCCTTGTAGAAAAGTATAATTTTAATTTTATCATTGTTATTATCACAGGATTTTATTATTGTTGTGTCATCATTGTTACCATGGGGATGAAGAATTTTTATATCTTTCAACATCCTATCTGGAAATGGAAAGCCCCTCCACTTATATCTAATCTCTTGGAAATACTGTTAAAGCTGTATTGAAGGCATGTGGAACAAAGGAATGGAAACCAGGTAAACTGGTTAATCCATTACTGACACTAGTAGGTATTCATTGAAGTGCTCAGGGTAATGCCAAATAATTGTGTTTTTCCTCATAATATATTTAACACTCAATGGTGAGATTTCCCAAAGATTATGTGGAGAAAGTTATGTCTGATATATGGATAAAGTAAAGCAAATGGACAACTAAATTTGGAAGATTTGTATGGTGATTCATTAGAAAATAGTAAATCCCGGTTAAGATCAGATAGAGATATTGTAAATAAATAATTGAATATCAGAAGACAAAACCCCCTTGGGTACAATGAATTATATCAACATTTATTTAAAGATTTCTAAGAATATATACCTATAACGTGTCTTAATGGATAATTTAATCAATATCTTATTTGAAGTAGCAACTTGTGAATGTTAAATAAAATACCAATATTCTTTAGGAGACTAATACCCAGTGTACAAATGTCTTCACATATATAAATAGTCTACACTTTGGGAATGTTCTTACCAAATTACCATGTACCATATAAACTTCTCTGGTCTCAATGCTTTCAAATTTGATTGACATTTTAGCCAAATAATTTTTTTGTTGTGGGGTGATATATTGCAGGATGTTTATCAGCATCTATGGCTTCTACCCACTAGATGCCAGTAGAGTACTCCTCCCCCCAATTGTGACAACAAAAAATGTTTCCAGACATTGCCAAATATCCTCTGGGGGACAAAATCATGCGGGGTTGAGAACCACTGCCCTAAGTTATATTAGCTGTTTTATTTGTTCGAGTCACACTGAAATTACTATTAAACTAAACTCTAGAAAACTCACATATATTACTAAGTAATTTCCCCCCTATTTTTAATTTCTTTGTTCATTTTTTTAGAATTCAAAGATGGAACCTTATATTTTACCTACTAATTACAGATCAGTGTGCTTTTCAGTACAAAGTTTGGAGTAAGAAAACACTGTAAAACTGATTTCAAAAAGAAACCTATTAAAATACAGAACTGAAAAGCAGAGATGTAAAAATCACTTGTTTCATTTCTCAACCAAATCATACATTTTGTAACTTATCCCTCTGATTCTGTAGCTTTCTCCTTTTCTTTTATGTACCTCTCTATTACAATAGAGAAAACTTCCTATTAAATACTAATCTTTGCACATATGCTCTGATTTCCTCTCCTGTAACTTTCAGAAGGATTTTGCTTCCTTAGTTATTATTCCCTCTGTCCCCTACCACCAATCTCTCTTTCTCTATGGATCATTCAATATTCACATCAACTTTAAAATATGCTCTTTATCTAAAATGAAAAAAATCCTTCTTTTAACACTTTATTCCAATGCAGGTACTGACCTATTTTTTGGCACCCCTTCATAACCAAACACCTCAAAAGAGTTATTTACTTGTGCTGTTTCCTCACTTGCCACTCCTTAGTCTAATATAATTGTAGCTTCTATCCCAATATTTTTCAAAACTACTTTTTAGAGAGTCACTGATAACCTTCACAGCACAGCACGCACTAGACCCTTTTCTAAGCTTACCCTACTTATCCTATCTGTAGCATTTGATGTGGTTGACCACTTCTTGAAACACTCCCCTTTAATTTGGCTTCTGCAATAGTCTCATTTCTTCTCTTCTCTCTGGCAAGTCCTCTCTGCCAGCTATACTTCTTCCTTTGGAAATTAAATTTTGAAATTCCTGTTTCTTTATCCACAAGTCCCCTCTTCCCTTCTTCTGCTCCCTCCATGCCTACATAACTTCATTCCCATGCCACTACATACTAAATTACAGCCCTGATATTCAGATTTGTTTACCTATCCACTTATCGTCTTCACTTGGATAAACAATACACACCAAAATTTAACATGTCTAAAACCGAACTCTATTCCCTACCAACATACTGTGCCTCAACCCTAGTTTCTTCATCTTTGTAAATAATATCATGAGTCATTGGCTCAAGCCCAAATTTGGAAATAATCTTTGATTCCACTTTCTGATCTCCCAAATTGAATTATAATTAGTAGCTCTGTAAGTGATTCTTGCACCTATCTTTTTTCTCCAACAACAGTACTATCACCCTGGCCAAAGCTACCTTTTCCTGCCTGGAGTATAATATTGCCCTCCCAACTGGTATACTGGCTTTCATTCTTTTTGGCCCCACAATATTTTCTTCATTCAGCAGTGTGGATAACATTTTTAAGATATAAATCAAAGCATATCATTTTCTTGCTCAAAACAGAATTTCTTATAATTGCTTTAGAAGTTTGTATGATCTTGTCCCTGCTCATCTAGACATCAAAATCTTAACCCACTTTCCCTCTCAATCACTACACCCCAAGCCTCCTTGACCTTCTATTTCTAGAAGATAGTTAAAGTCCTTAACCACCTTAGAACCTTCTTATAAGCTGTTCATTCTGCCTGGAATACACTGCTCCCTGCCCTTTATGTGCCTAGTTCTCTTTTAAAAAATAACTCTTTGAGGTTCAACTGACATATTTATAAAGTATTTAATTTGATAAATCTTGACATATGTATACCCCTGTGAAACCATCTCTACAATCAAGATAATAAATGTATCCAAGAGTTTCTTTGTGTCCTTTTGTAACCCTCCCTTCCACCCCTCTCCATATCAGCCCCTTCCCCATCCCCAGGCAACCATTGGTCTGCTTTCTGTCACTCTGCATTAGTTTTCAGTTCCTAGAATTTTATATAAATGGAATCATACAGTATCTGCCCTTTTTTGTCTGGTTTCTCTAATTCAATGTAAGATTCATTATGTTGAGATTCATCCATGGTATAGCACATATCAATAGTGCATACATTTTTATTACTGCGTAGTAGACCACTGAACAAACATACGAGATTTGTTTATTCATTTAGTTTTTGACGGAGATTTTAGTTGTTTTAGTTTTTGATTACTGAAGATATTTGAATTTTTGGCTGCTATGAATGTCTTTGTATGGATATATGCTTTCATTTATCTAGGATAAATAACTAAAGTGGCTAGGTCATATTATAAGTGTATGTTTAAATCTTTAGAACCTGACAAATGGTTATACCATTGTACATTCCCACCAGTAGTGTGTAAGAGATTCTATTTCTTCTACATTCTTGCCAGTACTTGGTATGATCAGTCTTTTAAATTATAGTCATGATAATAGATGTATTATTATATCTCATTGTAGTTTTAATTTGATTTTCTTAATAATGAATGTTTTTGAGTATCTTTTCATATGCTTATTTTTATCACTATATTTTCATTTGTGAATTATTTATTCAAATTTTTGGCCTATATTTTTATTGGGTTGCTTGCTTATTATTGAGTTCTGAGAAATTAAAAAAAGTTTTTCTAGATACAAGTCCTTTATCAGATATATGCTTTGCAAATATTTTCTCCTAGTCCATGGCTTAAATTTTCACTCTCAAAACAGTGTCTTATAAAGAGCAGAAATTTTTACTTTTGAAAAAATCCAATTTATCCATACATTTGTTCTTTTATGGAGCATGTCATTGGTATATTTACCTAAAACACTTTTGCCTAACCTAAGGTAACAAAATTTTTCTCCTTTCTTCCTAGATTTATGGTTTTAGGTTTTATATTAAAGCTTATGATCCATTGTAAATTAACTGTTAAAAATATAGTACAAAGTATGGATCAAAGTTATTTTTTTTTACAAAAGGATATTCAACTGTTTAAATATCATTTGTAGAAAAGATTATTCTTTCTCTGCTTAATTACCTCTGCATCTTTGTAAAAAAATCGGTTGTCCATATATATGTAGATGTATTTCTGGAGTCTGTTGAGTTCCATTGACATATCTGTCTTTGGACCAATACCACCCTGACTCAATAACATACTAATTTTTAAAAAAGTCTTGAAATTAGGTAGTGTTGGTTCTCCAAGATTGTTCTTTTTAAAAGCTGTTTTGACTACTATAAATCCTTTGCATTTCTATATGGACTTTAGAATCAGTTTGTCAATTTCTATTAAAAAGTCTGCTGGATATTTATTGGGATTGTATTGAACTACAGATCAATTGGGAGAGAACTGATATCTTAATAATATTGAGACATGTAATTTTTCATTTTTTAAGGTCTCCTTTAACTTCTCTCAGAAATGTTTTCTGGTTTTCAACGCATGGGTCTTTCACATCTGTTGTTTAATTTATGGCTAAGTGTTGCAGGTTGACAGAAATAAAATTGATTTTTGTATACTGACCTTATATCCTGTACTTTGTTAAACTCACTTACTAGTTCTAGTAGCTCTTTTGTAGACTTCATTAGATTTTCTTCATAGAAGATCATGCTGTCTATGAAAAAGGATGATTTAACTTCTTTTCCAGTCTGGATAACTTTTCTTTTTCTTGCCTGACTACACTGGCTAGAATCCCTAGTACAATGTTAATTAGAAGCAGATGTG